>NC_047511.1:27316765-27614265 GCF_902827115.2 Pseudochaenichthys georgianus
GCCATCTGGAATCATTATTATTGTTGTAAGGACATTTTGCTGTCAATATGTTTTACTCTAGCTGATGCTTCAGTCTCTTGAATATTTTTTCTTTAGTTACTGCTCACTCCAGATCTCTGCTTTCCTCTTATCAGCAGGTGTCATGGATGGTTCCTTCAGAAAAAAATGTGTTTCATTACATTTCATTGAGATGACACAGCTGTTTAGTGTTAGGATGAGGTAGGTCTGGTAGTACAATTTAATCTTCCCTTTTAAACAACAGCCACAAAGTATAATTTGTCCCAGAAAAAGAGTGATCTAATGTATTAGAGAATACATTATAGGACATTACCCTTTAGGATGTGGGCGTAATGATTCTTTTGAGATCTAAAACCCTTATTTAAACATTACATAATTCATATCAAAACAGTTTTATGGAGGAAAAGATATTTAGCATAAAGTAATTCAGGACAGAAACTCCCAAGAATGTTCTCTCTGTGTGAGAAAACTGGCCATGCTAGCTTTGAGTGTGAGGCCCAGACAACGGGCAGGAACGTGTGTTGGTGGAGAGGTTACCAATGAGAGAGCCAAAAAAAGAGACACAGATGAGACTGGCCGGCTGTTTTGCTTTCCAACTTTTTCTATAATGTAATTAAATATAGTTCATAGATGCAGCCACACAAAATATCCCCTCCCTTGGTGAAATGTGATGTCTATAATGTGCTTCCCACACAGAAGAACCATATTTTGCTGAAGCTTTTTTATAAAACACAAATACATACTGAACAGTATGTACTGTAGATGCTGTGTCTCTATTTTATGCATGAATATAACATTATGTGTGTGTGCCCTTTAATTACTGATTATACATCCTATTCTGTCCATTAAGGCTCTACAGAAATGCATTATATAACAGAACTGCATGAATTTCAAAGGAATACTGGTGAGTAATGGAATGATATATAAAAAGAAAACACTATGTTGCAGCGTGACACACTTCAATTGTTTTTTACACAAAATGTTTGCCAACAAGGCATGGATAAATATTTTGTGGTAGATGGAATTGGACAACGTTTATGAAGTTGATGCAAACGGATCTCACAAAGGAGTGGGATCTTTAGGGGTTTGTGTTTATTATTGTCTGTTGCATGAGTTTGTTTCGTGTAGAGTTTATGCGCCCATGAGACTTGTATCTTGACGTGATTTTGTGCACAGTCTTTTTAGCGCCCCCACTGACCTTGGTGTGGGGAACAGCCTGTAATTATATATAGGCAGTCATTACAATTATGCAGCATTAATTTCTAATTATGCAGCATTTGACACAATGATACATGTCTGACTATAAAAAGAAGTTCCTCATGTCTGCTAACACCAGGTGAACATACACAAATGTTACTTAATTAGCTACAAAAGTTGCTATCCTAGTTGCTGTTTTTAAACTCAGGTGGTTTGAATAAACCTCTTGTAACAACTCTATTCATCATTTTTACCTCAGTCTTTTAAAATACAGTAGAACACTTAAACTGGGACAAAATCTGTTTAAAATCATGTCATATGCGTTGAGTCTAAATTAAACTGGGTTGCACTGTGACACTGCAGTCTCTCAGGTGGCTACTCCAGATTATTTTTACACCCACGGAGTCGTTTTCTTGAGCGCCAGGATAACGTCTCTGCTTCTTGCCCCTCCCTCAAACCTTCTTTTTCTTATTTCCCTCCCATCCCTCTTTCTCTTTCATGCTCCTCCTCAAACTCTTCCTCTCTCTCACTTCCATCTCTTGCACTCCTATGTAAATGTTTCCTTTATACAAATGTATCCAACTTAATATCTTCAAACTAAATGCATTTCGTTTGTAAGAACTTGCTCCTGAGCCTATCTTACAATCAAGTAAAACAATGTAAAATGCTCAGCATTGCAACTGTTTCTCCATATTTCCCTCATGCAATAGGCCACCTCCAAATTTGTGTTTTCTTTTCGATGCCTTCAGCTCTGTCAAAGGGTTAGCTTTTGCCTCCCACCTGCTTACTCATTCTCTGCTATAAATACCGATCACACTTCTGCTACCTCTTAAAGTCTCCTACCTAACCTTTTGTCCTTTGGCTGTTGTTTTTGATGCCACTGCCCTCCTTCTCTCAATTTGGAAAAACCACAATCCATTTTTCAATCAATCAAACCTGTTCTTAAAATTGGATCTTAAAGGTGGGGTATGTAATTTATTTCAGAAACACTTTTTGTTATATTCCATGGAATGCTCTTAACATCCCGATAGCAATGAATATATTAAATGCTTTGACAATAAATACATAACAAAAATGCCATCTCTGGAAGCCGTAGTACTGTAAAAAGCACAACCAATCATCTGAGCCGGCCCGGCTAAAATAACTGGATGGCCTACCTGCCTGTCAGCCTTCCATCTGTGCACAAACTTATCTCGTGCCCTCATTGGTCATGTGCGCGTTTGTGTGTGTTGGAGGAGGGGCTCTGTAAGGAAGTGGCAGATTTGTTCTGGCTGTGTATTTTCAAATTCTAGCGCACTCGAGCTGGTTTCTCCAAAATGACATATACCCTACCTTTTAAGGATATTTTTTAGGATCTTAAAAAAATAATCAAAACAAGTTTCTTTCTCCCTAATCAAGTTTCAATATTATGTATTATGTTAAAACATTTTCTCCATACAAGCTACATCTGAGTTAATCAATTTTTATAGCTGGAATATTGAAATTATTTATTGGTTTCATGTCCAGTCTTTATAATAAAGGTTTGGACTGTTTAATAGAAATATAAAAGACATTTTCCCAAATATGTTTCTAACTTTTCTATTTAAACTTTTCTATGTTTCCATGCGTGAAGATGGAGAAACAAAGCAAAGACCCTGGAAGTTTGAGCCAGGGCAGCTTTCTGCATGCTGGGTAACACCCTAGATTTTGAAATGTTTTCTTATCCTCGCGCTGCCACTGATACTCCATGTAGGTCAATAAAGAGGGCATGTACTCACACAAGCATCCACCCTCTCTCACACACACAAACACGACTACATTGGCACTGTGTAAGGGCCTTACCTTGTTGTCGCATTATACTGCACTACATTTTATAGAGATGTTACTATTCTGTACATCCCGTATGTGAAAGAAGGGGGGGTTAAAAAAGCAGCACAGAGTTGAAAAGGTTCGCCCCTACTGCTTCTCTCTCCGGTCTAACAAGAGCTATGCTGCCATCCAACTAAATCCCAGAGAAAAGCTTGACAAAAGCTCTCCCTTGGTAAACCTAAATCTTGCACACATGCACGCACGCACGCACACACACCCTGCATTAATACATCTTATCACACATTGCTGATGGACTAGGTTGACAGAGGGGGGTCTTGGGCCTGTCAAGCAAAGCACTTTGCCCCTTTCTCATCCCATGTATCCTCACCTCTCATTGCTTTTCGCTTCTTTATTTTTCTTCTTCTCCCTCCCTGTCGTGCTGCTATTTCTTCCTATTTGAACTCTTTGTGATTCATTATAAGCCAACGTGGAAAAAAGGCTGTTAATTGTTCTGATGATGGAAAAACTGGAGGAGACACATGGATCAAAAGAGGATTCTGTTCCTATTTTTGATCACAGACCGACTGCTGTGTTCTTTTAATGAAACTAACAGGCTCTATGTATTTGATCAGTGTTTGAGTAAATGTGTGTAGTTTCATTTTTGGCCACCGAAATACACATCTACAGAGCTCCACAAAACTGATGTATGTTGTGTAAAAAAAGGTATGTTTTTGTAAAATATTAAACTGGGCAGAAACGTATTGGACACTTTAATAGAGTAAATCTCTCCTTTCTATCTTAAATTCAGTATTGTTGAAATGCCTAAAGCAACATACAATGGTCTGCTTTGTTACCTTAAATGGAAGGGACTTTTCACTGCAAGGGCTTATGGGTAGAGACTGGAGGCTGCTTGCAGGACTTGTCTCAGTGCTCTGAAAAAGACAAAAACATAAATGACATCAAGATGAGGTCTTTAAGTGCTGCTGGTCAAATAGTGATCTGCATAGAATGAACAGTCACAGTTAATACTCCTCTGTTTGTAACAAGATAAAGGAATGTGCAAGTATTTTCACTTTCAATACCTCCAATTAAATGTGATGATAAGCAATATTGACAAAAACATTACACAATTAAGTCTGGCTTCTCATTCAATAAGAAGCTAGAGAGAGGTAAGATAGACCAGTTATATCAAGATAGGTGCTCATTGGAGCTGCAGCATCCTCAAACCTCAGTGAAGAAGTCATTTTCAGCAGAATATCTGCAGGGCAATAATACATCTTGTCCCTTAATCTTTGAAGCACCTTTTGTTCCTGAAAATGTAAGACACTTGGTCCATCCCTCTTGTGACTTTTCTCACCAAGTTTCTAAATAATCCATGTTTTTTAAAACCAGCTGCGATCAGACTCATTTCGGCTCTGCTTCTCCACACAGGTGTCTAGTGGGCAGAGGACAGGGGCAGCTAGAGGGGGTTAGAACATACACACACGCACACACACTGCACACATTCATGTGGCAAAGGGTGCACAAGCTGTCACGTGTACGCAGACACACACAGTCCTTAAAGAGAGCAGACGGTGGTCTAAATGTCACCTGTGGGGGCTTATGATAGGACAGATGGTAACACTGGAGAAGATAAATTCATGTCTTCAGGCAGGACTGCTGATTTGGATGTAATGCAGCATGGTGATGACATGACAGCACTCACAGGAAGTATACGAGAGGTCACATGACAAAAACGTGACAAGGAACAAGAAAAGGTAAAGTTAAGAATGAGCCTGAAACGTGTTCAGCCTCCACACTTCAGAAAAGGTCTATCCTTCTTGCAGATTTATATGCAACCCAACCCCTCTAATGTTGGAGAGAAACATCCAACAAAAGATGCTGCTTTGGCTAAAATATTTGTGTTGTTTGTGTATGTTTTTGGCCTTGTTTCAGGTTTTGAAGGTAGCTCTGAAAAACTCCAGGGACCAAATCTTTGCACGGCATAAATTTGATGGTTTATTGGTTTGGCTGACCTTTTAAAGAAGCATACCTCCCTATCAGAATTATAGGTGCGCTATGGCGGCAGGCCCTCAATGTGTCATTGGTGATCAATGCCTTTCCCCATGTGGAGAGACAGGCGCACACTCACTGACACCCTAACACTCTCTGTCTCTCCCTCTCTCTCTATAACACACACACACATTCTCTTTAAGGTCACCTCTGTGCCACAGGCCGCAACACACAACTGTCCTCACAATTAGATGTGGTTCAGTAAAAATCCTTTCAGATTAGAGAATGAGGAAAGCTGCCTGGGAGCTCTGGATTTAATGACTTGCACTACCTAGAAGTTAAATGTCTAAAGATGATGAATGGCCCGAGAAAGGAAAGCAGGTTTTTTTGCTTGATACACCCCTTTAATCACATTCACAGTGTGAATCACGAAATGAAAATCTAACAAAAAAACCTCACAGTCTCTTTCATTGACATTTGGCCTTTTTGTCTGAAGGCAGCATCTTTAACAACAAACAGCAATTCGATTTATTGGGTTCTTTGAAAAACAGAGTGAGTGTTTTACATTTGAAATATCAGCACCTGCATTGCTAACTTTCTTTTACTTGTTGTTATTAATAATTTAGCTTTTTCCTTTTTCATAAAGCTGGTCTCACAATGGCTTCAGAGATGAATGCAACTGCTTCATATGAAATAAACAATAGATTTGTCAAATGCACTTTATCATACAGACAGCTATCTCTATAAGGTTTGGTGGAGGCAGCAACAATAAGCTGCTGCCACAAGGCGAGCAGCTGCCTGGGGGTTAGGGTCACTGGGATGGGTCGAGGGGCTGCAGGGACAAAGGCTAACAAGGCCTGGCAGTGCATGTGCGGATATTGCAAAAAACCTCATACCAATTGCCCACAAAGACAGCAACAACATGCAATAAGGATATAATATATATATATAATATATATATATATACCCAATATATATATATATATAAGGATGTCACCGTTTTTCTAGAATCCATGGCTGACATTGACAAATAGGGATCATTGTGTAGGGCAGAGGTTCTCAAAGTGGGGGGTGTGCCACCCCAGGGGGGCGCAGAGGCATGACAGGGGGGGCGCGAGAGACCAGGAGGAAAAATGGTTATACAAAAAAAAAAAGATTAAAAAAAAAAAAAATCATATTAAAAAAAAGTATTGATTCGAAAATAATATGATACAGTACAGTACTACGTCTGGGTGTCTGTGTTTCATTAAAGCTCGGCTCTGTGTGTGTGTGGAACGAGCCATTTTGTGTGTGTGTGCGCAAGCGAGAGAGAGAGAGAGAGAGAGCGCACCGGTACCCGAGATCGTTGATGTTAGGTTCTGGTGCTAGCGAGCTACGCTAACGGATATAAGTTTTTTCAACAACAAAGTGGAGGAGTCCTCTCCTGTCAGACTGAGAGGCTCAGTGAGCTAAAGGACTCTCTCAGTGTTATCTCAGTGGGTCTTAAATGTTTTGGTCACCATTAATGTAAACAATTATTTCCGAGGCACACGTTTATATGATTATTATAAAAAATAAGAGAATAAATTAAAAACAGGTATGAAATACTATATGACATTAAAAAATTAATAAAGTTTAAAAGGCGAGTGATTTGTAAAATATCCATAAAGAAATAGTCAATCTGTTTACAGTTCTGTTTCATATGGGTGTTGAGAGATGTATCCATAGATCTCTTCATTTTGCTCTCAAAGTGCACCAGATTGATGCTTTTAACTTCAATATTTAAAAATCTTCCACACACCACATATAAAAATAGCACTTTACCCCTGCTTACACCTATATGCCGTGAGCTGATTATCGAGCCTTCATTGTAACAGTTGCGGGTACGTATGCGTGGGGATTGTTGCAGTAGAAAATTCCACTGTAGCGCCCGGTACATTAATGGGAAACCCTAAATGTTTGAGCACCCTCTATGAAACGTCAAGCTACCCCAGAGCACTCCCAAAATAAATCTCTGGCGCCGCCACTGAGCCTGACTATTTGTGTTGGGGGGGGGGCCCGACTTTTTTTTTTTCTCCAAAGGGGGGGCCTGACAGAAAAAGTTTGAGAACCACTGGTGTAGGGCAACATAAAGGCACACGTGGACAGTGGCATATTAGATATGTATCTCTGTGCAGCCGACAGCATAAACTGCTGAGAGGGAAACAACTTAAGGATGGATTGAGTCTGTACAGCTGTTTTAAATATGCTAATGTATATGGAGCAAATACACTGTTGGGGCATTTTTAAGCCTTTATTGCAGTAAGTAGAGAGAGATGAACAGGAAATAGAGAGATTTTCCTCAGTCCATCCCTAACTTTTGATGATGGATGTTGTCCTTGTTATAACTTTTTGAAAGCAACTAAGAAACTGGTATGTTATTTTATGTTTTTTTATCATTTTATTTACTGCTACCAGGTCCTTCTGCTCACAACTGTTGAATGATATTAGACTTCCTTGTTCATAAAGCTGGCTAATATAACTGGACTTTTTGAAAGCTTAATTAAGCATGTTCTGTCTCAGTTGGCAACAACACTTAATTCATTAAAAAGTATGATGGACAGTCTAGCTTGAGGCACTACTAATCACCTAAATCTGGATAATGTATGAAGTTTGCAAAAACTGCTGCACAATCCTAACCATTTACCAAGTTATTCTATTGAATTGTTTAAAACAATGTAATTGTATTTGTGGGACACCTAAAAAAAGGTTCTTCTTTTTATTATAAGGTTGTTCAACGGTGATATAATACAGTCTATGCTGCAGTAGTGGCTGATATAGAGCATAACAGATGGATCAAATCTGGGATAATGAGATGACAAGTGGACTTGGAACGCCTGGGTTCATAATTGTTAGTTTTCACTACATGAGTCATTAGGGTAATTCTCTGCCTCTTTGAAAGCATCGTCCAGGCTTTTTCGTTTTGTTTTTAATAATGATTAGACTGGAACGGCACTACATTATGTGACATATCAAGTTGACCAGTGTGTTGAATGCCATTAGAGGGAAGAGAAGATGAGAGAAGATAAGTTAAGGTTAACAAAAGAAAAGAACAGGCTCAATACCAGAAGGTCAAGCAAATAAAATGCAAAGCATACAGACATACCGATTCACCCTCCCCTCGCTGAAGAATGGATCTCTTGATGGAGGTTAACAAAATGTGCAAGTTAATGACACCACAGAGCAAGCAAAGAGGGCAAAGTGTCGCCTCTTTCATATTCATGTTCTGCTGCTGTGTAACCTCTCTCACTCTCTCCTGCACTCGCTTTAGTCTCCCCATAACCACTCTAGTCTCTCTCCACTAATTATTATCATATCATTTCCATGTCCCATGTCTCTTTCACAGTGGCTCTGGGAGGAAAAATACACAGAGATGAAAAGTGAAGAGAAAGGGAGAAAGTTGTACATAAGCCTCTGAGGACTGTAATTCTCAGAGAGGCCCTCACAGCTAGCTTTGATCTTAGCCTCGAGGTACTAATGGTGGGGTATTAGGGAAGGTCTGGGTACCCTTTTACATGTCTTTTTGTGCATTTGTATTTTTGAATGGGGTTCTGTATAACATTGATGTATTTGGTAAGGGTTAGTCACCCTTGTAAATTTACAAGAGAACGGCATCCAGACATTACTAATAGCTTGTTTTTCAGCTCAACTTCCAAAGAATATGGTATTACTACCAACATCCTTCTAATGTACCTAACATTTATAATGACAAAGTGTATAACAAGTTCTATTGAAGCTAAAAAAAAACGTAAACAATTGTGTATGCCTAAGCCATTTTCCAAATGAGTGTAATTTTGGACTGGCGCAAACTCAAACTAAATATGGAATTTGCAATCAGCAGTTGATTGAATGTTTCATCATAATGACTGACAATGTGCCCCAAGTCAAGCTCTGTGCAAATTGCAATTACCATAAATATAAAACGCCAATCACATGTTTATGTTCGTCAAAAATAATCACAATGAAAGAAAAGAAACACCCTGTAATATTATTCTTTTCCATTTCCATTCCGTTTTAAATAACTCCCACAGTAGAAAGATTGCATGACTGCACAGGGCCATCAATATAGCTCCCTGGCTTTTACAGTTAAACTTTGTGCAGCTATTGCAACGTGTCAGTGCTTTACTAAGTGACCATTACAGCTAATCACATCAATAATAGTAAAGTGTAATTTCCCTGGTTTCATGCGACATTCGTAAATGAGATGGCCTGATAGCCTGAGGTAGAACTTTAGCTATAAGCAGACCAAAAGCATTTAAACATTTAGCTGACACTATTATCCAAAGAAATAGGAGGATTTATGTGTAGAGTATGTGTGTGCACATGTTTACATGTGTGAATATAAAGAACATGATGGCAAACGCTCAAAGACTGTAAGCCTTTAAGTTTTCTCCTCCAAATGTTCAATCTCCTTAATTTAACAAAACAAAGTGATTACAGGGACAAAGGCGGAAAGGCATCCACTTAGAGATGATTTCATGGAGCTGAAATAGAGCGTATTAAAACAGGGAGGGAGGAATTTATCAGTGAAATGTTTTAGTTTGAAATGCCAATTGCCTCATTATTTGCTAACCCCTCACCCTTGCTGGTTCTAAAACAATTTAATATGTATATAAATTGATCAAAAGAGGTATTTTAATGTGGTTCAAGAGGGATTATAATGAATTTCAGCTTCTATTCTAGGGATTGTTGTTCTTTGTGACAGTCAATGTCTTAATCCAAGTATAAAGCCACGTAACAAAGGGTCTGTAAGCTTGTGTCTAGGTGTGCGTGTTTATATCCCACCTCCTGCAGTGTCCGTCTCAGTCTCAAAAGCAGGGTTTTGACAGAAGTGCAGTCCTGCTGCATCAGTCGGAGAGGAAGGGTCTCCAGACCTGGAGGTAATGGCTCATCTTCCCTTCCCAAACCCAGCCCAGAGCTCCAGTCAGCAGGCAGCAGGCTTGTCGGACGGCAGGGCTCCCTGGGGGAGGGGGGAGAAATAAAGAGATGAAATGTGAAAATGAGTGTGTGAAAACCTGATCATTGGTCTGTCTGCACTGCTCTCCACAGGCAGCCAGGGGGATCCTGTTCTCGCCTTTGGTCGTTACTGGTGGTAGATGATACATTTCACAGTAAACTCAATATATCAGCTTCTTCTGAATTTTAACTTGTATGGATGTGGAACTTGTGTGACAATTATACAGTAATCGTCACTCATGAGGGGGTTATTCTAATAATGGAAATTCTTGTGAGTGTTTTCTATCCCAATCCATGATAATATACTTTATTATCCAATCGGATTTTTTTTTTTTAATCACCTACAGTATGGTTAAGTTTTGTGAATCACCCACACAAAGTAGCTTAAAATACAGAAAATATATTTCTACAGGAGGTGAGAAACAGATGGGGGCAACAAAAGGTCAGATAGAGAGCAACTGCTCCACCATAAGGGCTCCATTTTAATGAACACTTATTTCTATAATAACTCTCTTTTAAAGATCGGGAAGGCAACATTGGAGAAACAATCCAGAGAAAGATAGATTTTTTTAATTATCCAACCAAAAACCACACCCTAACTGTTTTCCAATAAAAGAAGCTAACAGTAATAGCTTTGAAAATCGCTAAGTCTAGCAAGATAGCTGCGAACACCAACAGCCTGTCCCTTCAGGCCTCCCTCCAACACCAAATCCTCTAAAATGATCTTTAATTATCATTATGAATGTAAACATATCACTATGAATGTAAAAAAAAGGTGTTGAGGGACTGTCATGGTTGACACGTCTCATCAACGTTGCGTGGAAGTCGGAAACAGTACCGAAGGAGTGGCAGACCGGGGTGGTGGTCCCCCTTTTCAAAAAGGGGGATCAGAGGGTGTGTGCCAATTACAGAGGCATCACACTACTCAGCCTCCCCGGGAAAGTTTACTCCAAGGTACTTGAAAGGAGGGTCAGGCCGATTGTCGAACCTCAGATTGAGGAGGAACAATGCGGATTCCGTCCTGGTCGTGGAACGACGGATCAGCTTTTTACTCTCGCAAGGATCCTGGAGGGGGCCTGGGAGTACATCCGGTCTACATGTGTTTTGTAGACTTGGAGAAGGCGTATGACCGGGTTCCCAGGGAGTTACTGTGGGAGGTGCTGCGGGAGTATGGGGTGAGGGGGTCTCTGCTCAGGGCCATCCAATCGCTGTACTCCCAAAGCGAGAGCTGTGTCCGGGTCCTCGGCAGTAAGTCGGACCCATTTCCGGTGAGGGTTGGCCTCCGCCAGGGCTGCGCTTTGTCACCAATCCTGTTTGTAATATACATGGATCGGATTTCGAGGCGTAGTCGTGGGGGAGGGGGTCTGCAGTTCGGTGGACTAAGGATTGCACCACTGCTTTTTGCAGATGATGTGGTTCTGATGGCTTCATCGGTCTGCGACCTTCAGCACTCACTGGATCGGTTCGCAACCGAGTGTGAAGCGGCTGGGATGAGGATCAGCACCTCCAAATCTGAGGCCATGGTTCTCAGCAGGAAACCGATGGACTGTCCACTCCAAGTAGGGAATGAGTCCTTACCCCAAGTGAAGGAGTTCAAGTATCTCGAGGTCTTGTTCTCGAGTGAGGGAACAATGGAGCGTGAGATGGGCCGGAGAATCGGAGCAGCGGGAGCGGTATTGCAGTCGCTTTACCGCACAGTTGTGACGAAAAGGGAGCTGAGCCAGAAGGCAAAGCTCTCTGTCTACCGGGCCATTTTCGTTCCTACCCTCACCTATGGTCATGAAGGATGGGTCATGACCGAAAGAACGAGATCGCGGATACAAGCGGCCGAGATGGGTTTCCTCCGCCGGGTGGCTGGTGTCTCCCTTAGAGATAAGGTGAGAAGTTCGGTCATCAGGGAGGGACTCGGAGTTGAGCCGCTCCTCCTTCGCGTCGAAAGAAGCCAGTTGAGGTGGTTCGGGCACCTAGTTAGGATGCCACCTGGGCGCCTCCCTAGGGAGGTGTTCCAGGCACGTCCAGCTGGGAAGAGACCAAGGGGTAGACCTAGGACCAGGTGGAGGGATTATATCTCTTCGCTGGCCTGGGAGCGCCTTGGGATCCCCCAGTCAGAGCTGGTTGATGTCGCCAGGGAAAAGAAAGTTTGGGGCTCTCTGCTGGAACTGCTACCCCCGCGACCCGACCACGGATAAGCGGGAGAAGATGGATGGATGGATGGATGGATGTAAAAAAACAACATATCTATTGTATTTATGTTGGATGCCAACATATTTTGAACAAATATAACAAAAATAATTGTTTAAACACATTGTCTACCCTAGTTTGATAATGATATGAAACTGACAACAAAGCACACAAACTGACAAAATAAAAGCACATAAATGCCTGCTTGTGCAGACAGACACAAACACTAATGCATTCACAGATGAAAGGAGCCAAAACTAACAAGTCCATCTTCTTATTCTGCATCCCACCATCATTATCAACTCAAAAGGAGACTTCTTTGTCAAGAGCTTTGATTATTCATTAAAGCCCATCACAACGGTGTGATCCTCCTCATATTTTAGAGTGTGTGTGTCTCTCGGTTGGAGAGCTGCATATCAAACACCTTTCTAATTAACAAAGCTTTTTAATGTTAAGCACAGCAGACCTCCTGGCTGTTTGTCAGAAAGAAGGGGGGGAATCTCTCCCAAAATGACTAATGATACAGTAAGTCGTCTTTTAAGTCCTGAGTTCGTTACAAGCCTCCAAACTGATGGGACTCTCTATTCACAGCTGTGGCACTGTTGTGGTGGTGTGGGGTTGGATTCATACACACATGAACACAAACAGCAGCAGGAGATCAAACAAGGCACTGTTGTAATCAGCCGTCCCATTTGAGAACACATTAAGCAGTAAACGGGCCTCTGGAGCAGCATGTCTCTGGTGCATGGTCTTTGTTCTTTGTTTCACCTTCAACACATATTTAGCACAGCAGAGGACGGATATAAGGAGGAACTTCCAACAGGAGTCCCTGTTACTCAATGTCACAGCGTTCCTCATCTTTCTTTGCCTTCCAGCCAACACTAAAACTCAATTGAAGAAGCACAACTGACCTTATCTAAAAAGCTATAGCTCCATTGCTCGGAGCCTACTCTACTCGTTCAGTCAGTTTAAGTATAACAAGGAGCATATTTTTTAACTGCTTACAATCTTAGAATATATTTTTTACCAGATAAGAAAACAGTCAAAGATCAAGGTCTTCTTCCGTTTTAAAAAAAATGACTTGACTAACCCTTTTGTGACATCTTTGCCTGGACCCTTATACATAAAAAATGCCGATTAGAAGATCAAATGAAACAGATTACTTTATGACAGTTTGTGCATTGTGAATGTAATTGCAAGGCTGTTGTATGGCTGGATAAATGAGATATTTACTACAGTACTTTACGATTATGGGGTAGTAAAAGACACATTCTGAAAAGCCATTTACATTTTCTACATTCTCATTTAAGGATTAGCATTTACCCTTGGTTAATAGTTGTCCATGGGTACATTTAGAGCTCTGTTCACACTGCAATAAGTACACAAGAACAATTAATCTAAGCTGTTAAATTATGCTTTGGGAGTCTGTTCTGGTTATGTCCATGGGTGCTGTGAATAAATTAGCTGGTAAGCATGGTTAGCTAAAGATTCAAATGTAGACCATGGTACAGTAAGAGTAACATGAGATCCAAAAGAATCAATCAACAAATTAGCTGAGGTGTTTTAAGTAAAAAAACATGTCACTGAGTTATGTATGCTTAAATATCAAATGACTCAAATCTGTTGAGTTTTAAACTTCAAAGCCAACGTATTAAAATGCATAGATTATGTTTCTCTCTTAGAGGGTTAATAATACACTTTCATTTGTCAATCCCACGGGATGTATTATGGGATAGTGCTTCAAATGCAATGTAAAAATAATGTGTAACCAACTTATACATTACGAACACACTACATTCCAGCATTTCTTTGCAAAGTTTTGACATTTTGACCGTAGTACGTGTATCTCACCTTCTTTATGAAATGTTCTAAAAGGTGACTGACTTGAGAAATACCAATCTCCTGTATAAAAAATACAAAGAGAACCAGCGAGTTCACTGGCATATCAAAAAAAGGAGGAGAGAAGAGGGATAGCAGTAAAGAGAGCCAGGCATAGAAGCAGAAATGAGGAGCTCTTTTAGACCATCTTCACTTTGACATTTAGAGCGGAGGGGAAATAAGATGCCTGTAGTCCTATTCTCCCAGAAAAATCACCAAGTAAACATTAGTGGGGAGCATTAAGTTAGACAGCAAATTCTGTAGAAAGAATGTGGTCTTCGAGCAAAACAAGACGGTATCACTAAAATATCAATCAACATTAGCCACTCAAGAGACTCCTTACTAAAAGTTGCTCTCTTAAATTGTTCTGTACTGGTTCAAATTCCCATCAGTGTTTCTTCTTCTAAATATCATACATTCATTCTCTCTCCTTTCTTCTCTTTTCATCAAAATTCAACCTAGACTGCTTTGTCCAAGCTCCCCTCTCTCTCTTGCTTCTCTTTGATCCCCTGCCCTTCATTCATTTACCCCCGCCCTGCCCTCGTCTTCTGTCTCTACAGCTCCCCCCCTTGTCTCTCCGTCTGTTTTTCCCCATATCAGTCTGACAACCGCCACACTAAAGTGAGGCAGTATCAAAGCCCCCCGGGGATTCTGCTTAGCACCTCAGACAAATGTCGATGAAGCCTGCTGGCTTTTAAGAACAGGTGAGCTCTGTCTGTCAAGAATCCACTGGTGCTTTTCCAAAGCTTAAACTGTGTTCGCGTTGGCTTTTGTTCTTGCCTGGCATTTCAGGTTGGAGTGAACTTTCTCCATTTTATAACTGTCTAGCTCAACTCTGCCATCTAGAATGGATAAAATAAGTGAAAAATGTGATCAATCATGTACTCTTTTCTCCGACAGTGTGTGTCAAGCGGTAGAGTGCCACAAGAGTGTTGTTTTCTAAAGTAGTTTTTTGTCTCATTTTACTTTTTTTATATTGGAGTGCTTGTCTTAGCATGACACTCGTGACCTTTTTTTAGCTTTCACCAGAGTTTCAGGTCAGGATGCCCTTTTACCCCTGTGGTACATTGCACATCAAACCCACAGAGTGACAGGAAAATGATTTGGAGAGGGGTTCAAACAACACTCGCCTCCCCAGAAACTATAATCATAGAGGTGCCTTTACAGTATGCAAGGAATTTACTGTTCCACGAGACATGAGTGGACTATTTCTAGGTGGACTATAAGGGGTTTTACTGTGGGAACATTTCATAAAAAAAAGTAATACCACTAAATCTCACCTTTACAGTGTGTTCTGGTGTTTTGTCATGCTGTCTGATGTGGTGGAAAAGGGATTTATTGGGTAATGCCTTTTTTTAATACAAAATAAAAAGATTGCTAACCTTATCCCCTATGAATAATATCCATTAGCACCTGATTTCAAATTAAAATTAAAGTGGACCTATTATGCTATATTGGAAAAATATATTATAGGGCCATACCTATACAAAACATGTCTGTGAAGTTTTTTGCTTAAAATACCAAACAGATCACCCATTGTAGCCATGCCTCATACTGCTCATACCCCTCTTTTGCAGCCCTGAAAGAGAAACGCGGATTGTGGGTCCTTAGCTTGAAAAAAAAGAAAGAAGAGGAGGCGGAGCTAATGCCTGATCAGAATTCTACCGGAGATAAAGTTAAATTCTGTTGTGATAAAACGCCATCCTGTTTTAAACCACATCAAGGATTCATTTTTAAACAGTATGGAGCTCAAATGCTTTTTCTCTTGCGGGTTTATCACAAGGTGAGTTCTTTTTTTATTTCTTGCTTTTTAAACACATGTGCTCTCCAGCCAGTACAGGTTAGCTCTGAGTGTTAGCGAGGCTTGCTAATGTAAACAAAGACGAGATTACATCCAAAACACGCCAGGCATAGTTTCTGATAGCAACTTTCTGTGGGTCCGTCGCCGATTTGACGTCAGATCGGCAGCAAATCTGTGTCCGCTCATTGTACACCCGTTTTTAAAAGATTTGGGTACGGAGGAAAAGAGAGAGGGCTTTATTTTCTGACGCTGCGTGAGTTCCCCAACGCACCGGGGAGACATGTGTATAAAACACATCACAAAGTGCATTTTGCATGATAGGTCCCCTTTAAGGAAGATGGTTGGGCATGCATTTTTTTGACTTTGACAAGAGACACTAAGATTAACGTCCTATCACATTCTGTAACAGATGTCAGTTTTTACATTTCCATGTGTGTGTGTGTGTGTGTGTGTGTGTGTGTGTGTGTGTGTGTGTGTGTGTGTGTGTGTGTGTGTGTGTGTGTGTGTGTGTGTGTGTGTGTGTGTGTGTGTGTGTGTGTGTGTGTGTGTGTGTGTGTGTGTGTGTGTGTCCAAAGCTGTCAATAATCAAGTGAATAAAATACTATTGTAGAGTATACTGGTTCTGTGTTGACTGATCCCTGTTCACCATCTACTGTGGGTGAAACAAAGGTTTCTGATGTTTCTAGTTTCTCTGTTTTCCCAAACTCTCTCTCTATCCATCTGTCTCAGTCTTTCCTCACCTACTGTTAGAACAGACTTCTAACTACGAAACACTAAAATTAATATTTAGTAAATGGTGTTTGCTGCTATTGCATGTTTTTTTAGATATTAATGTTAACAAAGTATGGAATAGCAAGTAGTTAAAGTATTCGTGCAAGAGTGTGTGTGTGTGTGTGTGTGTGTGTGTGTGTGTGTGTGTGTGTGTGTGTGTGTGTGTGTGTGTGTGTGTGTGTGTGTGTGTGTGTGTGTGTGTGTGTGTGTGTGTGTGTGTGTGTGTGTGTGTGTGTGTGTGTGTGTGTGTGTGTGTGTGTGTGTGTGTGTGTGTGCGCGCAACACGTTCTCACTCCCATCCCGTCACATATTGACGGACGGTCAGGGCCCCTCCCCGTCGCTATATTACGTACAGGGTACCCCTTTCCCGTCATTTTCTACGGGCAGGGCGTCCCATAGACCTTCATTGCGGACAGCGGACCCCTTGACCGTCAGGTTTCTACGGGAAGGGCGTCCCATAGACCTTCATTGCGGACAGCGGACCCCTTGACCGTCAGGCTTCTACGGGAAGGGCGTCCCATAGACCTTCATAATGCCTATTTTAAGGTTCATTTGGCCATTAAAATGCGTTTTGATGTCATTTTATACGAGTAATGAGTTTTTATTTCTGATTATTTGTGCAGTACATGTACATGATGTTTAGTTTGCTAGTTATGACGAAGATTACTTCATGAATGTGTACACATTCATGGTTGCTAAGGTGGTTGCTATGGATGCTGCAACAGCTCCCAGACCACGTGATCAACAACAATGGCTGTCCTTCGTGTTATTCTCGGTGGAAAAATGCCTATTTTATGGTTCATTTGGCCATTACAATGCGTTTTGATGTCATTGTATGCGAGTAATGAGTTTTTATTTCTGATTATTTGTGCAGTACATGTACATGATGTTTAGTTTGCTAGTTATGTATGACGAAGATTACCTTACGTCTGTGAGGAAAATGCATGGGGCTCAGAGCCTCGTATTTTTAAAATCTTTTTTTCCTTCTAATTTGTTATTCTTTTCAAAATAACACACTGTTATTTACTCACCAATAACATACAATTATCCTTGCTTTTATTTATTGGTTAAATTCCATAATCTCGGTCTTTTTTGGCGTTCGTCAGGAACTGAATTTAAAAATAAAAATAACCGGAAACAGACGTGGGCATTTCGAGCGATTACCCAAGATTCTCAGCTACGCTGATTGGATGTTTTAGCCGCAATGCATGCTTTATATTATATGAAATCCGGAAAACATTTGAAAAGACTCAAATAATACTTAATTCCGAGTGCTCTTGCTTTTCTCTTTGAAAGTCATCACATAACGGCATTGTAATACACGGTTCGGCTGCATTAAATATTACAGATCTGCCGTAGTTCTTTATTTATAGCGCCCTGATGATAAGACCTATGGAAAAACTGAAGAAATGCCGCCGAAACTGAATACTTGACGTGGATCATAAATATATCAACAATTAAAAAACTTCTCAATTTCTCTTCACACAATACGTCTCCTTGCAGTATCAACACTAATTCGGCTGACTTTTACATTTGATGTAATTCATAGATAGGTTATATTTACACCATAACGGTGCACAGCTGATAAAAAAGGACTGTAGTTTTTAAAGATATTACTGATTTGAATTGGATTGAATTTTGAATGTAAGAATGTAAATACTGATTCTGAAATAGTATAGCAATATGCTGTAAAATTATGTGAAAGCATGAATAAAACTACACATCTTCAGATGTTGTACATAAGTGTCTGTGTGTACCTTGTGTGCCTAGTGGTTAAAGCACGTTATTGAATTATTGTTTTTATGTGTTATATTTGATTAAAAAAATATTAAGAGTTCATATACTTTCATAGGGGGAAAGTAGAAGGTCTGTGATAGAAATATAGAATATAAAAAATCAAGAAGATACTATAAGTGATCTCTTCAATAAAACAGTTTAGTGCAGGATGTACAAAGATATTAATAGGAGGAGGTGCAAAACAGAAAAACGAATTAACCTTTATTTAAACATTAAATAACAGATTACGGTCTTCTTTTAAATAAGAAAAAAACGTTGGGGGTATCTATCTACAGATAAATACAAAGTACTTAACGTCTAATATATTGCTTTCCTGCAATGTTAACTATGTTGAAGCACTTATTTTAACTGATATTATACATATGGATTATACTCTTATGTATGTAGATAGAATAAGAAATGTGCAGAATATGACAGTTTAATGGTGGAGGTACACACATATTGATAGATGTCTTGTACTGCACTGTTGAGGGACCTGTGACCCAAGTTTGTCATTCATTTCATAACTACACCGTAAGTTGTGTAAATGATATGTCAATACACCTTTAAAATCTTGAAATCTTGAAAGGGATGTGCAAAATAGCCATAATATATAGTCTTTAATTAACTATTAGTAGAGAATAACGAGTAATTAATATACTTTATTACTCGTTTCCATTAATGTCAATTGCAGATACATGTTTAGTCTTCTCAAGCACAAGTATCAAATATCTCTCCTGATTATTGGCACTTGACAATCACCTTATCTGAATTTTACTCCGGTGTAACTAAAGTCTGATTTAAGGGTTGTTTATATTTCACATCATTAATCAGAATCTGCAAAGTAACTCAAATAAATGCAGTGGAGTAAAAATACCAGGTTAACCTCTGAATTGTAGTGGAGTAGAATTACAAAGTATCAATGAGCTTTCATGTGGGTATATTAATGCTATATATTGATGCTGCGCATTATGGACAGCGATTTGTATCCATTTATTAATTATATGTTTTACATTTGATAACACCAATGTGTTTAATACTGGCAACTTCTAATTGTGGGAAAACGAAAAAGTTCAGTAGAGACGTCCCATAGAACATTTTGCGAAACACAATAGTGTAGTGTGTAGTTCTGGGGGGGCGTTCGATTCCAGTTTTGGATAGTCTGGCGTGGTTTCGTTCCATTTCACACAGCTGTTTGACGCTGTAACCTTGGCGCACTGCCACTCCAACATCCAATCCCAGACCTAGAAGAGTAATCACGGGGACTGTAGTCCTCAACGATAGCTGGGGATTCTGGGTAGTGTAGTGTTTCGGCCATCCTAAACTCAAACATTTTGACAATCGCAATGATGCTCGAACTGTCCCTTATAGGCCTACGTCTGTTTCCGGTTATTTTTATTTTGAAATTCAGTTCCTGACGAACACCAAAAAAGACCGAGATTATTAAATTAAACCAATAAATAAAAGCAAGGATAATTGTATGTTATTGGTGAGTAAATAACAGTGTGTTATTTTGAAAAGAATAACAAATTAGAAGGAAAAAAAGATTTTAAAAATACGAGGCTCTGAGCCCCATGTATTTTCCTCACAGACGTAAGGTAATCTTCGTCATAACTAGCAAACTAAACATCATGTACATGTACTGCACAACTAATCAGAAATAAAAACTCATTACTCGCATACAATGACATCAAAACGCATTTTAACGGCCAAATTAACCTTAAAATAGGCATTTTTCCACCGAGAATAACACGAAGGGCAGCCATTGTTGTTGATCACGTGGTCTGGGAGCTGTTGAGCGTCCATAGCAACCACCTTAGCAACCATGAATGTGTACACATTCATGAAGTAATCTTCGTCATAACTAGCAAACTAAACATCATGTACATGTACTGCACAAATAATCCGAAATAAAAACTCATTACTCGCATAAAATGAGATCAAAACGCATTTTAATGGCCAAATGAACCTTAAAATAGGCATTATGAAGGTCCATGGGACGCCCTGCCCGTAGAAGCCTGACGGGCAAGGGGTCCGCTGTGTCCGCAATGAAGGTCTATGGGACGCCCTGCCCGTAGAAAATGACGGGAAAGGGGTACCCTGTACGTAATATAGCGACGGGGAGGGGCCCTGACCGTCCGTCAATATGTGACGGGATGAGAGTGAGAACGTGTGTGTGTGTGTGTGTGTGTGTGTGTGTGTGTGTGTGTGTGTGTGTGTGTGTGTGTGTGTGTGTGTGTGTGTGTGTGTGTGTGTGTGTGTGTGTGTGTGTGTGTGTGTGTGTGTGTGTGTGTGTGTGTGTGTGTGTGTGTGTGTGTGTGTGTGTGTGTGTGTGTGTGTGTGTGTGTGTGTGTGTGTGTGTGTGTGTGTGAATATCTCGGAGTATATTTTTGACTGCAAAGTCATGTTACAGTAAACCACAAGTCTCATCTGCAGGTTATTACCACACACACACACACACACACACACACACACACACACACACACACACACACACACACACACACACACACACACACACACACACACACACACACACACACACACACACACACACACACACACACACACGTCTGTTCAGCAATGATAGATGTTATACAGGCAGGGAGGCCGTTCCTCTACTCATGGTCATCTATCTTTTCACTGTCATGAGCCGATAGCCCGACACGCTCGCTTCATTTCTCCTTTTTTACAACTCACACTCTCTCTATCACACACACACACACACACACACACACACACACACACACACACACACACACACACACACACACACACACTCACACTCACCAACAGTATTACATACACACACCGCACCTCTGAGCAGGTTATATGTATGTGAGTGCAGGGAACAGGGCTTTGAGTAGGAGTCAATTATAAGATTAAACAAATGGACAATGTACTAATTTGAATTTATAAAGATGTAGTACTCCAGCTAGTGGCTAAAACTGGTACTGCATGATCATATCAGTGTAAAGCTAAATACTAATATAAATATACATAAAGATACATAAATATTTATATATGTTAAGTGTAATTACACAAAGACATTTAAAAGTAAACAGGGAATCCATTGTACTCTTGTTTTTTCCTCAGAGTACATTTTATCTTTTATTCTTCTCTCACATCCCCTCTTATCCTGTTTTCTCCTTGACATTACATTTCTCCGTTTTCCTCTATTGTCCTTCTCTCCCTCAAACCCTCCTCTCGCTCCCCTCTCAGAAGCCATTTCTCAATAGCAGCGTTAGAAGTGATCCATTTCACCAACCTGAAAAAGCCAATTATCTGCCTTTTAATGACTTCCATTATTTTACCACTCAGTGTTTTATTGACTGGCCACACACACCATGTATACATCACTTCAGGGGACATTACATTGACTTACATGCATTTCCTGGAGACTTATCCTAACCTTAACCATAACCAACACATTCCTAACACTAACCCTTACCCTTACCCTAAACCTAACCAAGTCTTCACCCTAAAATTAATGAGTACCCTCATGGGGACCTCCAATTTGTCCCCATAAGGGCAGTGAGTCCCCACACGTGACTGTGTAAACAGATTTAGGTCCCCACAAGTATAGTAATGCTAGGCCACACACACACACACACACACACACACACACACACACACACACACACACACACACACACACACACACACACACACACACACACACACACACACACACACACACACACACACACACACACACACACACACACACACACACACACACACACAAAACAGTGAAGGATCACACATTTCCACACCTAGATGTCCAGGTTTACATAATGTTCAGTTAGCGCATTAAGTGACAAATAATGACTGCTAGTCAAATACATGATGTGTGATTGAAGTGCTTTATCTCTAGCAGCAGTTAAGTAGCGTTGGCTGCACCCTTGTCAATCATCAACATGAAGACTGCATTGACTGAGGAATAATAACAGTAAAATACACTTTAACACTGAGACACGGTTAGAAAAGGCACTTAGTGTCCTCTGCCAACTTTTCTGTCATTAAAATGGTCATGTCAAAAATGTCATAAAAGCACACACTCTAGTTAGTGTGTGTGCTTTTAATGCAGACATTTGTGTGTCATGTGTGCACATGTTAAGTATAACACTATACCGCCGCTATTGGAGAATGATCGCCCCCATTTGTCACTCCTTCTTCCCATCTGACAGCCAGTGTGCTCATCTGCATTCAGCACCTGAGGCTACGGATGTTTAATGCTTCCATTAAACTCATCTCCGACATAAAGTGCATCTGTGACTAAAGAGTGAGCACAAGCCAAGCTCCAGGCAGTGAATATAATGGTGAATTCAAGTCTTCAGACACAGAAAGGGATCGAAAATAAAACTAATTTAACATTGCAGGGGTAACTTTCTGATTAACCTAATTGTCCTCTCTGCTTTACTGTGCACTCTGACTCTGCGCTAGTTTTGCAAGAAATCTAAGCGCAGTCTGCCTTTTCTCTTTTTAACCTTTGCTCTACTCCTGCCTCTAACAATTTTACAATAATAGCATTTTCAGTGAAAGGGATCTCAGGGAGTTATCATATTCACTAATTATGATAAAAACGTCTTGTATCTTGGAGAGATCTATTTAACATTGGTCCCAGTTCTCACATTACATTTTCCTATTTCAGAGAATATTGCTATGCCAAAATGCCCAAAATGTTCTCCTGTATTGAAGTCGTCAAGTGATATACCATTCTGACCTTTTCGTACAAAAACCTTGTAAGGAGTTCTCCATTATGCATGAAATATAATACGTTCATTACTCTGTTGACTTTATCGTGTTATGCACACAACGATTTATTCTACTCTTTAATGATGTTTGCTCCTCTTATTCAAAATAAACTATGCCTGTTGGCAAATGCAAATAAGAGGATTGACAAAAAAAGCATGCAAGCCAAAGGTGACAATGGATCATGAAAGCAACCACTCGTTGACTGAAGCTGAATTTTTGTACAGACCTAAATCCACTTTATAAAATGCAAACTCCCCACCCAAAGAGAATTATTATTTTGAGGGCAAATTAAATGTTTATCTAATCTATTCATTCATTCATTCAATATAATAATTGTACGCTATTTACTCTAATACCATGATAATAATGGACCAGAATTTCAATTACCCTATTATCTGGTGAGATTGTTTTATTCAAGAAGCCTGACCCTGCAGCTACGAGAAGATAAATGTGCAAAAGCTCAGGTGAGGCTTGCAAAAGAAAAAATACAGTTACACTACTGTGGTAAGCTTATGATAATGTGTTTTTGCTCAAATGAATAATACGTGTCCGGTTTTGAGTGGATAAGATTATAATGTGGATCCAACGTTGCTGTTCAACAGTGTAATGCATTATAGATGTAGGTTTTCTGTAGCAAACCGTGAAGAGAAAACACTGTGGATCTGTACACCTAAGTTTACTGTAAATGTCCAGTCTGGGATATGTTTTCATTGAGCAGACAAACATAGCGGGCAGCTAATGTTTTATGATGAGTGTAACAACATCAACAAAATAAAAAAAAATAAAAAAATTATGTCACCCTCCTCTTTATCTAACTTCCTCTAGTCACTATCTTCTGCCTCATTTCCTTTCACAGGGAAAAATATATTGTTTTACATGAGTCATAATTCAGATTTGTTATTTTGTAGTGCCATTGTTGTCACCACATGAAAAATGAGAGCAACACTTAACAAAGGAGTTCATTTTGACTCAAGGTACCCATGATTTAAGAGACAGTGATCCTGTACGCACAATGTTATTGTCTTCGCTCAGGTCAGATCCATTTTAAATTGTATTCTAATTGCAAAGTAAATGTTAACCAATATCCTGTTTCAGCACATTTAGTCTTCATGTTTTCTGAGTTGGTCCAAAAAGACATACTTTCCTATTAGCAACCACCTGCAGACACAGACATTCTGATCAAATGAAATGGAAATGTGCCAAATTACGAGGAATAAGCCTCTATAATTCAAGATATTAAAAGGAATGTCTGCTCCACTTCTTTATTTTATAAAAGCTGTTTCCATGGCAATACTGAAATATGCTGTATGTTTATGTTCAGAGGGATATGGCGAGCAGGAAATAAGGAAAGGTACAAGTTGCCTTAGTGGGTATTAGACATACTGTACACTGTGTGTGTAAAAGACAATGATGACAGCAAGTGGAATTGTGCTTGGATTGTATGGTATTAGCTGCATCTAACACAATTAAACAAATATTATAAATACGTGATCTGCCTGTTTGAAGAAACACTTTCAAGTGACTGGAGAAGAAGCTAGCCTGCTTCTGTAAAAAATATTAAAATACAAACATTGACATCTCTACTTACCCCATTTGGTTTAAACTACACACAAACAGAAAAGTAAAAACAAACACTTTGAGGATGAGTTACATACAGTACTATGACTGTTTCTAGATGAACAAGAAAGCAACTATAGCATCAGCATGGGTTGCCAGATATGCTCAGTCAGCACAGGTTTTAGTTTTGCTCTCTAAACAGGCACAATGGGACCAAACCTTGCCACATCAATGTGAAGACTTCAACACGCTGTGCACAGTCAGGAAAAGCTAGAGCCGGTAACTCCCCATGAACCACAATTTATTGTTTTTAGTCACTGTTCAGAGCAAGGCTGGCTGTCTCCTCCGACTTCAAGTCTTTATCTGAAGTTAGATAACATCTTTGTGCAGTGAGATGAGACTGATATTGATCCTATCATCTAACTGTTACTCCCCAAAGGTTGAAATGTTCCTTTAAACTTGCCATACTTTTATTTGAAATCTCTGACACAAAAAGCTTAAGTCAGGTGATTACTACTGTACGGAGCATTTTTCCTTCAGAGCCTTGTAGTTTTTGGTGATGTTGATACTACCTGTCTCAGAAAACGACAAAGCTCACACATGAATAAGAGCAGTTATGTCAGCAACAAATTCTCATGGGAAATATTCAGTATTCGCTATGTGTGCCTGTCTGCAATAGAAGAATAGAAGTGAGAATGTGTTCGAGAAAACAACAAACAGGGTGGGAAAACCAATGTATCACTGCAGAACGCAAATGTTAGCATTTTGATTTTGTCTTTCTTTGAACCATTCTGTGATCTCAGCATGCTGTATCACAATCATGTTCAAGACCAACATACAGAATTTAGTCCACAGAAAGGACAAAATAAAGAGGGGCGATGGACTATGAATGAATGAATGGCCATTAAAGAAAAGAGCATCCCCATCTTTCTTGTCAAATAAAAAAATCCTCCATATGCTGCAGGACATTTGCAGTTCAGGAAAACAAACGCCCATGTCATGTATTACAATCTGGTTACAAAGGAGGCAGAGTGAATACCACTTCAACAAGTCCTTTTATTCCTGGAACAGACCACTAAGTAATGGAAAGCAACAGAATGACTTATTCATTGCCAATCTGATGTTTTTCTCTGCAATACAAATCAGAACAACAAGTTCCCACTCAAAGCAAGAGAAAAGGAAGAGAAGCCAACTCTGTAATGAGTGATGACAATTAGACGCTGACCAAAAGCAATGGACTTTGCATGACAGCCGACTACGATTCTTAACATGTTTAGCCTATTAAGTTTGTCTGACAAACAACAATTAACTTGACAGTCATATATTGTCCTCCAAGGCCTCTGAAGAGCAATGTTTAGCTAATAGAAGTGATGCATGGGCACCTACTGTGAGAAGAATAAAAGTATCTCCTTAAAATGGCTGTATCAGGAACACCATAACAATAACACCAACAAGTGGCCCTTCAAATATAATGTAAAACAGTCCAAAAAGCACAGATCCATATACAATGAAAGACTGTGTGTGATGAATACATCCTGCATCATTATTTCCTACCTCATCCAGCAAGAGGAAGGGGAATGTACTCTGTGTTCCCTCAACCTCCCTCTGTATGCTGTGTGTGTTGGTGTCTGAAATCATGCTGCAGTGCATCTTATCTGTCCCCAGCTCCACTCCAAGGCTCAGCTGGATTATTTCTGCATGTCTATTTTTATAAATATGCATTTGTGCATGTGAGTGAATGTTTAGAAGTGTTTGCCTCTCTGTAGGATGAGATGTGTGTGTGTGTTATTTAGTCTTTACTATTTACAGTCAAGTGAGATTAGACACCATCTTGGGTGATGTACTTCATGAATCATATTAACATTAAACACATTTGTTCCCCTTTTCGTGTGACTGTGAGCAAATTCTTTATAATCACGGATTACATGTCTCTGTGGGAGATAACTGTATATTACTACGCACCATATCTACCTGAATTTGAGGAGGAGGGTTTCCTTTTATATCACTAGACACCCTCTCTACACTTCTATTTGCTGCTTAGTGCTGTCTTACTTCCCAACAGCCTCAAGTATAATAAGTGCCAGTGTACTGTCTCTTGCACTCTCCCTCTCTCTTGCTTTCCATAATGTGTTTAATTCACAAGGCCCAGCTGATTCTCTCTCAATTGATCCTCTTCTCTTATATTCTAATTCAACACAAAACAGGCAAACACATCGTACTGTAGCTTGAGGCACGTGCTAGGCTGTTTGTTTGTTTAGTTCAGCCGACTTCATTAAATCTGTTAAATGAGAGTTGAAACAGCGTGAAGTTGACAAGTGCATTTTGGGAATAAACTAAATATATATAAGTCATCTTTAACTAAGTCGTCATTGGGTATAATTGGGAGCTGTCCACATATGTTAACATGGTTCTTATAAGTCTAATGCTAATATCAGAGCATGTGAATGATATAGCTGCAGATTAATCCTCAAATGAGAAGTGGAGATGCACATTTTGACTTTCATGATTGTCCACTGCGAATCGACAGACGAGGACATCTCTGAGTGTTTGTCCTCTGCTCAGATTACCTGTCTTCTGCATAGCAATCAACGGCAATGAAAAAGGGAAAGAAAAGAGGATCACTCAACAGGCAGACTGCCGTTACCATAGCAACAGGCACACTGCTACTGTCAAAATTGTATTTCCTCCTCGTCTTTTGCAATAGGAGAGACAGGGGAAGAGCGGATGACTTAATACAAAACATTAAAATATATATCACACAAACAAATATTATGTATTCTACCACACCCTTCACAATCTCTTCCAAACTAAGCCACTGAGGCAACACTCATTATTGTAATGTAGTGAAAATTGGCAATAATATCCAAAGTAAGTGCTGCAACTGGCAAAAGTTCCCCAATGTATGTACACAAACAAAGCTCATGGACCGATGCCAAAAAAAATTGTTTGGCTCATCTACATTCTGAAATTCTGAAATTCTAAAAACTGCCATTGAAGTGGAAATATCCAGGGTTGCAACAATCGGTCCATTGAGCGAATATGTCACTATTTTCATTGAAAAAAATATAGTTTAAACCAAATATGGGGAACAAAATGTGCTGGCTCTAACTGCTCAAAGTGAGGATGTTGTTCTTTCATTAGTCTTTTCATGATAGAACTGTAGGGCTTACAGGCATTTGTAGCCATTGCTGCAAATGTAATTGACAAAGCTTTGGTCAATTTATTATTTCAGAAATAATCAGCAGTTTATTCAATAACAATCAAGGATGGGAAACATATATCCAAGTAATATCCCTAAACCTCATACACTGCTCTCTGAATTCTTACTTTCCTAGTTTTGTCCAAAGCTGTCAATAATCAAGTGAATAAAATACTATTGTAGAGTATACTGGTTCTGTGTTGACTGATCCCTGTTCACCATCTACTGTGGGTGAAACAAAGGTTTCTGATGTTTCTAGTTTCTCTGTTTTCCCAAACTCTCTCTCTATCCATCTGTCTCAGTCTTTCCTCACCTACTGTTAGAACAAACTTCTAACTACGAAACACTAAAATTAATATTTAGTAAATGGTGTTTGCTGCTATTGCATGTTTTTTTTAGATATTAATGTTAACAACTACTGTATCCAGTATCCTGCAGCTGATACTCTCTCTGGACAGGCTGACTGACAGGTAGGGGTGTGTGTGTGTATGTGTATGTGTATGTGTGTGTGTGTGTGTGTGTGTGTGTGTGTGTGTGTGTGTGTGTGTGTGTGTGTGTGTGTGTGTGTGTGTGTGTGTGTGTGTGTGTGTGTGTGTGTGTGTGTGTGTGTGTGTGTGTGTGTGTGTGTGTGTGTGTGTGTGTGTGTGTGTGTGTGTGTGTGTGTGTGTGTGTGTGTGTGTGTGTTTTCTTGTGTGTGAATAGATGGGAGCTTGCTTTGCCTGCAGCAAATCAATGTCCCCTTGAGGGAATGTTGAACCTGAGACAAAGAGCCGAGACAGACAGAGAGAGAGAGAGAGAGAGAGAGAGAAAGCGCAAGCCCTGGGCAAACACACTTTGTTCTCTTACCCTTATTCTCCAGTTTGAGCTACTTCAGACTTCAAACATATTTTACAGTTAAATGTCTGTGGAATGTAATTGAACAGGAAATCAGTGCAGGTGCTGAGGTATCACAGTGGGAAATTAACACATGCCAGCAGCCTCACAGTAAGACTCTCAGACCTTGCTTCATCATGCAACCCGCCCCAGTGTTTCAGGAGCCAACACATAAAACAATGTTTTCCTGACATAGACTCCAAAAGGTTATTTCAAATAAAACGGTGTGAAATTCACTTTCTAAAGCAACATAAAGAAGAGTTTAAAAATGGTTTTAGCCTCAAAGGTGTGATTTGTTATTGAAGTGTAGCTGCTCTTTCCATCCAGTCGGTTTATAAAATGTTTTCTGAGGGCGACTGTGGCTGCGAGGGAGTGCGGTCGTCTTTCAACCAGAAGGTTGTGGGTTCGATCCCAGCCCATGCAGTCAACATGTCGATGTATCCTTGGGTAAGATACTTAACCCCGAGTTGCTCCCGATGGCATGGCCAACGGTGTGTGAATGTGTATGAATGTTAGTTCCTAGAGTGAGGTACACTGCTTTGTATGAATGGGTGAATGACATGTACAGTAGTATGTAAAGCGCTTTGAGGGGTCTTAAAGACTGGATAAAGCGCTATATAAGTAAAGTCTGCTTCTGCTCTGCTTCAGCTTCAAAAAACTGCTCCCTCGCTGTAAGGAAGTAAGGACCACACACTTCCTAAGCACACTATATCATCTCACTGTTCGTACTAAATTATGAGATGTGTCTACAGTTAGGATAATTGAGTCATTCTGGAGTATAGGCTCAAGACCTTTTAGGTTGTTATAAAGGAGCTATATAAAAGAGCAGCTAATGAAGTCATCACTCAGCTATATAGTCTAGTTGCCAGCTCGTAGAGTCCTATTGTGAACCCGGAGATGTTGAGTTCCACAACGTTTTATGTTATAGATGTATACAGTAGTAGGGGTCGCCAGCACAAAGAAACTGCAGAATCCTAACTTGCATATGTTGGGCAATTTGCACAATTAGCATTAGTTGAGTTGTTGAATACATTTACAATAGGTACAAAAATGGCCTGGCCGATTTGGACATTTCTGGAGTGGACATTTTCAGAATCCAATAAGCAGTTTTAATAATACAATTGTAAAAAATCTAGATCAAGTTTCTTGAATTCCAAGGTAATGGATTGTTTTGTTTTGAGTAAGGCTGAGGACATCATTTTCTACCTTTTGAATGTAAAATGATGTTAATCATTCATCCATTATCGAAATAGTTGGCAATTATTTTTTGTCCATTGACAGAAATCGATAAGTTGTTGCAGCTCTCCGTGCATTTAATGTATTCATTCCTCTCCTTTCATCTCCGCAAAAGCAATACTATCGTACTACACCGTCTCTGATTGATTGGAAAGGGATGGACCCATTTCCTCATATTATGGCACTTCTGGCCTGAACTGCGACGCTGCGTTCCAGGCAAACTCAGTCGAACAAAAGAAAGCTGGCTTCACACACATGACTTGACCTCGCAAACAGAGAGGAATAATGCAAATATGTATTTTACATATCTCTTGTACTTTCACAGACAAGTGGAACTTAAGTATAAATGAAACAACTGATGAATTGTTTGACAAAAACCTTGGATGGGTTGAAAAGGTAGATTCAACTTGCATGATTCACTGACATCGTCTAGACAGAAAAAACAGCTCTCTACTCAACGCAACATTCAAAGAGTGTAAGAAGCGTGCTTAAACCTCGGAAAACCAAGAATCCAAGCCAAAATTCAATCTTTCAACGGTGTACTATAAATCCTTCAACCTTTAAAACCACTCACACACATTTACCTGCACTTTCTCTGAAAACAAAGAAGCTTGGAGTTAGTTTATTAAGGGGAAAACAAAGATATATGCATCCATTAACTCTATGGGTAGGATTAGAGAACAAATGTAAATTAACCAGGGATTAGAGAAAGGAGGACTGAGAGTATCACCGTCTGCTGGCTTGTCAGACACATCACCAGACATTACTACTGGTGATACACTCTTCTTACACAGTGGCACCATAATCACACACATAATGCCTTATGGACAGAGCTGCTGTGTGTGAATATGTCTATGCATTTTAGGACAGATGTGCAGGGGTGCCCACATTTCCTTTTGCCCAGCAAGACCTATCCTGTATCCTGAGTGTAGATAAGAAACAAGCAGCCAAATCAAATCAGATATGGGACTCTCTGGCTGTGGTGCAACTCACACGTACAAACAGAAACTCTAAGTGTTCTTTTTCAGCCGTCGGCTGCGGGGAGAAAGAGGAGAACAGAAAGGCAGCTTGCATATTGTGTGCTAGAGTCTCGTCTAATCTCGAAGGGAAGGAAAGACATAAAACATGTTACGCATTTACAGGGAAAATACAAGATCAGCAATTCCAAGAATAGACAATAACTCTCCCGCTTTCTTTCTTGGTCTCTCAAGTGGCATTTGGGTTTGTGTTGTACAAGAGAAATATATTGTAGCTATAGTGTAATAAGATGTACTGTAGAGAGGATAAATGGCCCGGGGACAAATGAAAACAGGTACATGAGCAGTCCATATGCTCAGATGCTATGTGATTAAAACCTTATTATTGTTGGCAGCCAATAGAAGACAGTCTTTTCCATCATGACTGTGGTTCTGTTATGTCTAGCTCATACACACCCATACATAATTTAGAAAGTATTTGTCTTCATTTTCTTTGCAAGACAAATCGCTAAAAACGTCCACATAATTACATTTACAGCTCTTTTGCAGTTGTTCTCCCTATAGCTCTACAGGGAGAGAAGACAACACTGCATGTTAATAAAGATATACATATTTACCTCGGATTGATTTCTTTCCCTGGGATGCGATCTCCTGATGGGTCGAGGGGGGAGGGGAGCAGGTTGAGGCAGGAAGCCAGGGACTGACTGGAGTCTTCTCTGGACACTGCGCACACACCCAACACACAATTAGTCATTACATTAAGATGATTTTCACATCTTAGTGGACACCCTTAAATAGGCCTATGCTGATCACAACATATTTTACTCATCAAAAATAATAACTTTTACATCTCCTCCAACATTTAATTAGAGTTATAAAACACCAGTCAAGCACATTTTAATAGCATATTAAAATTCAGGAGTGATAGGTTTGAGTAATGAAAATACAATGAATTGTTTAAAAAAAAATGATATTTCTTTTTAGTGTGATTTTAATGGCACATTTGACAGAGCAGTGTGAAAGAGTTTGGAATAAAAAGACAAGATTTGGCATTTCTTCGTGTCTTTGTAAAGGTCCCGCTGTCTCCCTCTTCCTGTCTGTCTGATTCCATGGGCATGAGTCACAGTTGGATTAAGAGCACACAGCCCTGCAGCTGAATACTCTCAGCCACAAATTGCTGTGAAACTGCTTGCTTTTTAATAAAAGGCTTCAACAAGCCACCTGAGAGAGGTAAGAATAAGGAGTGTCAATGAGAGCGCATGTGTGTGAGATGAGTGTGTGTGCAGTCATATGTGTCTGTCTGCCTCTTTATATGTGCATGTATCTGGTCTGTAAGCTTTGTGTATACCCACTGAATATGTGTGTGAGTTCTTAAATGATTCTATTTAAATAGAGTGTGTGGGAGAACCTTACTCTCCCATTGCCAGCACAAAGTCGAACTCCCTTGACTTTATGAGAACAATCCATCAAACCTTTAATTTCATGCTACAGTCTGCAAACCATTAGGTCTAATGACTTAGCATACAACCGTGTGTTAATGTGTGTATTAATGATGATGCTTTCTTTCGATCTGCACCAGTCAGAGCCTTCATAGGTGTTTTTTATATATATGTGCGTGCGTGCGTGCTTGCGTGCTTGTGTGCGTGCGTGCGTGTGTGTAAAATCTGTGCAAGTGCTGTGGCAAATCCGCTCCTCCTCCCAAAGCCCTTTGTAACCCCCATAAGCACAGGATATTCAGTTTAATATGGCTGAAGCGCCTGTTGTAATTCGCAGTTCCGCTGAGCATTTTACTTTATTTGATTGCAACTGTAATATTCATGGAGTCCATCTGGGACTTGAACGTAGCCTAGAGATAGATTAATGTAAACTCACATTTATATACTTGACTGAGATCTGTTATATAAGAATCAAAGCCAGACATACTCACACACATATAATGAGAGTCAAGAGAGAGTGAATGAAATGTCTTTATATTTACAGTAAAACTCGAATTCTCAATTACTAAACTTCTTGAAGCACAGACATGGTAGGGTAACCGAGTTAAAGATAATACAGTCAATTTCCAAATGGTTTTACAGCCTGCACTTGGTGTCTTTACAGTTGGAGATGTGTTAATAATATGAAGCAAACATTTGCAATCTGAAACATAATCAATACTGACAGTATTTGCAAGAGTCTGTAATGTTGCCCAATTACCATAATGCCCTGCGAGGAATGATTAAATAAGAACAGTGCTTGCAAATGCAATCAATCATATGACTTCACTACGTGTACTCACAACCAAAAAAATTAGGACACAGTTATGTCTAAGAATTCATCATTATATTAACACATTTCCTTGTGTTGTGTTTACAGCCACCCACCACACTCATTAGATATAATCATTTTCTATGTGTTATATGGAAGGAGGTTGGGGTTATGGCCCGTCCACACAGCGGCGTGCGTTGAAGCTTCCAACGCTTCTGCCCCTTCACTTTGAATGGGGTGACGTCACTTTTAGCCGAACTGCATTTTGGGAAGCGACGTGGAGCTGGCGTTGCTTCAAAAGTTGAGCAATGTTCAACTTTTGACGCCTCGATGGAGGCGTCAGCCAATCGGATCTATATGCCAGTACAAGCTCTAGCCAATCAAACCGCTGCTTGTGTGTCAGGGGCGGGAGATTCATGTGATTGGTTGTTGGTCGAGTATCAGACACGCCCGCCGGCAAGCGTCAACGCACGCCGATCTGTGGACGGGCCGTTACAGTTTGCTGCACTGTGGCAGAGCAAAAGCAATAAGTCTCCTCTGTCACTTTTACACAATGAGCCATGTCAGTTAGAGTGTACAGTAACTGAAATGCCTCGACAGTGAAGCAGGTAAATCGTGGTAAATGAGGCAGCTACATCAAAGTAGGTAGCACATGTTAAAAGAACCAGGGAGAGCAGTGGTTTGAGGGCGATGCAGTAGAGGGGATTTAATTAGAAAAACAGACGGGGAGTAAAGAGAAAGAAAGAGAGCAAGTACAAAATAAATAAAGAACGGGTGAAGAGAGGGAACGCAAAAAGGAGGGTTCAAATAATCAGTAACACAATGAGCAGATGTTCACTTGAGAAGTTAAAGATAAAAGGAGAGAATTTTGAAAACAAACCATTTTCACTCCTGATTTAAAATCATTTATTTCCAGGAACATTTAGCTTCTTTTAAAAGAAGCCCTTACTGTATGATTTTTGAGAAATATAACAAACTAACAGACCTAGTATTTGACCCAGCTGTGGATAGTGTTGAATTATGCATTTGACTTTAACCCCTTCAGTATTTAAATAATAGTTAAGTAAGTACCACTGCATAAATATGTGGACATATGTTTGCTTGATGAAGTTAAGTGTGGAAAAGTGAGCTCTATCTGTATCTTTCCTATGCTTCACCACGCAATGTCCATGAAGACATCCGAGTTGAGATGCAGATTTTCTTTAGTAAAAACATTTTAATTACCATGTCGATGTCGCTGGTCATCAGAAAGGTCCAGGTCCAACATAAGATCATCTTCATCAAGCTCTGACGAACCCAGGTAGTTCAAAACATCCTAAAGAGAAAAGACAAAAAAGACAAAACTGAAAAAAGCAATCTAAAGATAATAATTAGAAATACTCATTATTATATCTATAGTATGATTATGTAGGTTGAAAAAATACTCATCTCATGAATATCCTACAGGTTAAGCAAATCATGAAGAAGAAAAACTAAATACATACTAATTCAAATAGGGCTAAAATATGACAACATTCAAGCAAATTATATAAAGATTTGTATCAAAATAATCCTAATTCGCTAAGTATAGATGTCATTCACAAAGATTCCACAGCCATAAAACCCAACATCAACACTTGATAGTTATTTATTGATGATATTTCTTTCACTTTTCTCCACTTGACGAGATATCCAGTCCCTCACCATACTGTAAGCATCTAGGCTCATGAACACATATTGTTTCTCCTGTTATAAGGGAATCATTAGGGTTCAGTTAGTGAGAGCAATGAATGTGCCAAATCAGGCTGTGTAACATCTGTCAGCATCCCCCATGCTTCGTAAAGGAACAAGTACCTGCTGAACAAGAGCAACTTTACAATCTACAATCCTTGGTTGCAGTCAAATTGTTAGTTGAGCTTAGGAACCTTCCTAACGGGGTGAAATGACCCGGAAGTCCCTCAGTGGCCGCCATGATAAGAGACGTTCGAATTCTCTAGATGATAGCAAAGGAGGTTTGAAACTTCCTTTATAACCTCCTTTAGCTTAGGAACCAAGGACCTTCCTTTACGAAAGGAAAGGAGAAAATGCTGCCCCACAATGCCTTGCGGCCGCAACATTTGCCATTTCACAACATTCGGCCGTTCACAGAAACAACCGATCATGACTGAGAAATTATTATCATGAAAGTTACGGTACTTATTAATAAGCATTTTACAACTTATGTGGTAACTTGCCAAAGTGCTTTGTTTTGAACGTTCAACACTATAATAATCAAAAGGAGAAATATGAACGTTACTTCAAATAAAGTCAACACTTCATAGTGTTTACTGAGCTCTGTGGGGTTTCTTGAACTTTTAAAACATGTTTTAATGGTTATATACACAGTGATAGGTAAGGACTAACAAGTTTATTATAAATACATTTGTATTTATTTTAAGATCTTTTCTTACAATCATACGTATTGGGATCATGCACGCTGAAGGCTCTTTGAGCATGTTTTTCTCTCACTGATTGTGCTGTTATGTTAAATGTTTGTGTTTCATGTATTTGTGTATGCATATTTGTCTGTTGATGTTGGACATGGAGCTACTGTGACGCAAGTCAAATTTCAGACTTGATCTGACAATAAAGTAATATCGTATCGTATCATATCGTATCATGTGGATTAATACGTGTGGACCGGAGGGTGACGAGCATAAGTTTCACTTTCCTTTTTTATTTCAATTCCATCCTTGGTCATGAAGAATATGTTTCTCTGTTGTCCCCGTTCATACAGCATAAAACAACACCATAAGAACGCGGTGCAAAGTATCTAGATGCGTTTACAGTAGACCGCCATTCTTATTATACATCCATGTAGTTCGCTGTATAGACAACTGTAGTCTCCCCACAGCAGATGCACATTTATGACGTCCGCTGGCGCATCATAAATACGTTGGATAGTTTAGTGCAGTGGGATTCTCAAAGCACAGAAGTCTCTTTGAGTAAATCCTTTGAATTCTCCTATCCACTATTCCTTAACCCTGTGACGTTTCACAGAGGTCAAGGAATAGTGGATAGGAAAAGACGATAGGATCTGATTTTAGACAATTCGACTGCAACCCCTCTCTCTTCTCTCTCCATTAAAAATAGAGCGATTAACGACATGTGATTTCTAAAATTGTTTACACACAAAACCAACTTTCCAAAGCATTTGTCAGATGCCATTAACCTGATTTTGTTATCTATAAAACCTAAACATTTTTCCATCTACCTTACAGGGAACAAGATGTTCTCTGTAAATAGCCTCAGGGACAATGCTCTTCAAATCCAACAATAGCTTTCAATTCAAATAAAACCTTTTACAAACCTTCCCCAACCCTGGTTGTAACAGTTTGAAAACAAGAGGCATGTTTTAATATTTCATGGTAGTATTCTGGGTCTTGAGATGTTAGAAATTACAATTGTATCTTTAATCCCTATTTCTCAATCGGGCTACAGCTACCTGACTATCATAAGTGATGTTTCAACACTGAATGCCCCACCTCAAATCTTTACTTGTTTTGTTGAATGCTCTTTTGTTCTTGGCTTTATTTGGAGGTTATAATGATGCCCTGTGCTCTCTAAGGTGCAGCTGCATTTCGAAAGTCAATGCTGCCATCTCATGGTCATCAAAGGGAAACCATTGTAGATATAGCTACATAAATAAATATTGGCAAACTGATAAAAACCCAACACAACACTGCTAAAAAGAGTGTATTTGTTGCAGTTATACATATATACAAATAGATAAGGTTATATAAGAATTGGCATCAGGCAGGATAATTGCTAAAAAACAAGGACTTTTTTGATCATGTTCCTTATTATCACAGACACATCCAGGTGAGGTGTAAAAACTCTGCCAACATGCGCTTCCCTGGTATAATACTATCACAATCAGCAGGTTCGCTCCAATTATTCTACACCTAAAAAAACCTGAGCAATCCCTGGGTCAAATTATATATTATTTGCAAATAAGTAAGCAGATTTGATATGGACAGCATACCGGTAATAATGAGCACCCCAATACTTTCTACATCTCATAAAGTGCCCTGAATTGTCCTGATGAAGCATGTCTCAGCCGTCTGATAACCTCACAAGACCAAAATAGCTCATTATGCAGTAGTGGAGTAGTGACCTTGTTCTGACTACATTTCAAAACCTGAATCAATGTTTTAGACAAGATTTTGAATATTTGCTTACTACAGGATTGAACTTGTATGCACTCAAACAATTAAAAAGTTAAACCAAAGTAAATATCAGGAATCGGAAAACTACATGCAGCAGTCACATGGAGTATCAGCAGAAACTCCATTAACCAGCTCTGTTCAGCCCTCATCACTGTTGTTTGGACATAAACAACCTCAGTATTGATCTCCTCCCTTTCTTGGACAAGAGACTCGATGCTTAGTGACTTGCCTAACTATTTAACTACAGCACTGTTCTAGGTGTGTGTGTGTGTGTGTGTGTGTGTGTGTGTGTGTGTGTGTGTGTGTGTGTGTGTGTGTGTGTGTGTGTGTGTGTGTGTGTGTGTGTGTGTGCGTGCGTGCGTGCGTGCGTGCGTGCGTGCGTGCGTGCGTGCGTGCGTGCGTGTGCGTGTGTGTGTATGAGAGAGGGAGAGAGGGAACGAGAGAGAATAATTACCAAACAGCTAAATCAATGTTCTCCAAGTACATAACACGTGAGGCCATTGTGTTATGTGTACTGTGTTAATGTCTAACACTATATTACTGTTTTTTCACCAGCTGCTCGGCGCAGTTCACATCAGAGAAAGACCAGAATGCATTTCAACGTAATGCAATTGAACAGAAGAACTCCATCCAGGCATTACAGCTAATAACGAAAGGTATTGGAAAATAAATTAAGACCCATTCTGTGTGATACTACTGCACAGACTCCATTTGAAGCTAAATTACCCATTTAAATCTGCCCCTCTAACCACAGAAATCTATTAATATGATTTTACAACCCAGATATGTAACCTTTTTCCCTTGCTTATGTGATTTGAGTGAGTGTAATCCTTGAGTTAATAGAGATAATATCAGATTCAAGTCTGATTAACAGATGGCTCCATCTCTTAACCTACAAGCAGAATAATAATCCCAAGAGATGGTTGATATTGAAGGGAGAGGGGCAATAGCTACACAACTGTAACGTTTTGTGACCTTTTTGCATGGTTGTAACATTAATTTGCGGACAAAATCTTTCCACATTCAGAAATATAAACACCAATCAAAGTACTTAAACCTCTTCGGTGATAGTTCCTGCTACAATAGCAGTCTCCATGAATACCGACAGCTATGGGCCGGTCACATTTGGTCATATGTCGACATTTTGGAACCATTACTAGGGCTTTAGTGGAGAATATTTAGCAGCAATAAGGCTCGTCGAGATATCAGAGATATGACAGGGGCCTGACCTTTCACCACTATAAAAACAACACGTAAAACCTTACAATCAGGCCGATCTAGTACATAACCAGGGTATTGAGTCTTCCTAGAGAATCCATCAGTAAGGGTTTTTTCTGTCCATAAAATGCACTGGTTTCTGTTCATACTCTGAGGAAATCACATACAGTCTATAAAAACTACATTTATTCAGTGCCCTTGGGTGATAAATGCGTTAAGATCAAGGGAGAGAGATTTGGCTTGGTAGCCAGGTATTATGGCTTCTGGTGATGGAAAATATACGGACTAACAAATGACTTTCATTCTGTCTGAGCAGATGCTTCACAGCCAGTTGTGTTTACAAGGTGCCTGAGGGAACACAAGGTTGAATGTCCAGTTAAATGGGAAATCTGTCGATTTGTAATCAGACTGTATCTTTATTATTATTATAAATCATTATTATTGGCAACTATCTTCTCCTATACATACAGATTAATCTCTCATCCCAGAGCTAAGCAAACATCCATTTCAAATTAAATGTGCAATGCCTTTTACAATTTAAGAGAGATACTACATTTTAGTGCTTTATAGAGTACACTTTGGTAGCAACAGTATCCATATTTTCACTATGGCCATTAATTTGAGTTACATATTTAAATTAAGGAGTCCTATCACGTATTGTAAAGTATACAACTTTACGAGATGATGTTGTGTGCGAGGCTGCCGAGGCAGAAAATTTGACTACAGTCATAACTTAGAGATATCTATTTCCTACCTCTGCAATATGTCTGGATGTGAACATGATTTCTACAAGAGAAAGCACCTAAAGGTGGAGTTCTTCCCAATATCAGTATTGTCTTTGAGCTCTTTAGCCTGTCGATGAAAAATGTCACTGAATTAAAGAAAAGTTTTGTTTCTACGGCAGAGGAAGTCAATTTCTCTCCGATAGCTACTAATGAGCTCCTCACTCCATTTTTAGTGTACATTAACTGTTTATTAGCCTCTATACAGGTAATGCATTTAAAATTAACACATTTAGTATATGAACAACAAGTTATCTTCTAATAATTGCCATAAAATATTAAACATAACTAGCTATAATTAGGGGATTGAATGCAATATCAGAATGTATTCATGTGTGTATGTGAACATGTGGTATACATATTCCAAATCCATATTGTACAATAAGTGTTCCCTTGTTTTTAAGAATATTTTCTTTGATAATATGCAAATAAATGCAGCATGATGATTATTGTTTATAAGAATAAACACCAGCAAACAGATGGTGCTAAACCACATTTGCCAATTTACCTAAATTGTCTTGATTCATAATTAAATCACACAATGATACTACTAGTACTGCTTATTTTACAGCATTTTGGCTCAGCTAACTTTTGCTGCGAATAAGTATGAATGGTTATGTCATGATATAAATGATTTTCTTTTCATCCACCACTGTCTTCTGAGCTCATCTGTGTGACAAGTTGGTATCAAGGAGCGTAGCTTCAGAGAAAGTGATTTGAAATGTGATTTAATGTGTGTATGATCATTTGTACTGCTTTCATAAGCTGTCCGTGGGCTAAACCATACTGTACAAATATCCTCATTGCTTTTCATTTAAAAACCCAACTGTCTGGTTGTGGTAATAACAAATTCTGTCTCGGATAAGAAGATAATCCTCATCTGTTCTATGATTATTTACAAGTATCCTGTTAACAAGTCTAGCGAGCAAGCTTTGAATGCAGGTGTGCATGTGCATAAGTAACAGTCAAATTAAAATGGATTGCAATTGAACTATTCTGCCATATACTGAATGTCAACCAACCTACAAACAAAAGTTCAAATGTGTTCGTGTTCATCTTCACTCTCAGATGAGAGAGAATTTCTTCAGAACGTCCTAAGTTATTCCTTTCGACTGGAATTGAATTTAATCACTGCCAGCCTGCCAACATATTATCACTGTCTCACTGAGAAAAATATGAGCAACCAACAGTGTTTACGGGGTGGAAATAAATATCTCTCGACAACCCGAATGGGATATCAAAATAACAATAGCAACTGGAATGAGATCACCAAACAGCTCAAGCAAACACAGCGTTCCTCACAGAGACACCTCGCCGTTTCTCTCAACTTAGAAGTAAACTTATTACACATTTGTCATTGCAAATCAAATCTTTAGCAGCTTCAAGATAATTATATTCTCTCCTTGTAATGAATCAGTAAAAATAAACTATATACAGCTAGCTTACTGTCTCTGTTTGGCCCTAAACTGTTGCACTGTCCCACAGGGCTTCTTCACAGGTAAACACCACAGTGAGCCACACTGTTTATACAATAAGCCAACCATTTGTCTTCCTTGTATTCATACCCTAAACTGCCTTACTTATGTATTTACTTAGAAGAAGGCCTCTCAGGTGTCTCAGTTCAGACTTATTCATAAGCTTCACAAGTGCCCTCTGCAACAAAAAAATACTTTTATCAGGCTGAAATAAAGAGAAGAAATGGAGGGACATAATTGAATTTAGACTCCAAGGCTCCTGCGCTTTAGGCACAATGTAGGCCTCTGAAGGGCCCTTCAAACGACAGAGAAAGGAAAAGAAAAGATTAGAAGTCTGTGCCAAGGAGCCGATGGAGGCTGCAAAGAACATACCAATGTGCTGTGTGTATACCTGCCCTCTAGATGAAAGCATACAGTCCTTAGTAAAGTAAATTGGATTGACAAACCAACAGATCTTCTCCCGTGTGTTGTGATCTTTATATATACAGTCTATGGTTGTGATGTATTGTAGGAAGCCAACCCATACACAATAATACCAGTAGCACCTGAAGCAAATGTTGTTAAAGCTTAAGCATGAATCAAAAGACGGGGGCAATGACTGTTAGAGAGTCAACTCACAATATGTGAAATATTTACTGAAGAAGTCATATTACTAAACTAATCACACTTGCCCGGGTCATAATGTCAGGGCTTTGCCTTATATAGCATTAAATATTAGAAACAAGATTTGTATTTCTTCTTATCATTTGTATTCATGTGTACTCACAAGGTATGGTAACAATATAACTAAGAAAATCAAGGGGTTTTCAGATTCTCATGCTTAACTTGAGCTGTTGAATATCAGAACTAATGACACATTAGGACTTATTAGTAACCCGTGTGTGATTGCAAAGTCAGTACAGAACTATAGATCGCCATTCAATGTGACATTTCTTGTCATGAGCAAATGTGTGTCTGTTTGTTTTCACCTCAGGATACACTGTTCAGTGCCTCGTGGAAACGTTTAAGAAAGGCATCATGGTAATCCTTTTAGGATTATTAAGACGTTCGTTACACTAAGTGCTATTCTCATTGAGACGGCCCCTAGGCCTTAGACTCAGGTCCCTGGTTAGCCACTCCCCAAATCAGGAGAGATTGCTGACACCTGATTTGGGTTGACTGCTCAACTACAAGTATGGGTGCCTGAGCAGTCAGTCTTTCTCTCCTCTTGGGTTGCTTGGCTCTACTGGACCTTGGTTGGTTGGTTGGTTGGTTGGTTGGTTGGTTGGTTGGTTGGTTGGTTTGTTTGTTTGTTTGTTCTTTCTATATACACTGATGCATGTTCACACACCCACACACTACTGATTAACTGACTTCATATTTAATTTAGTTTCTTTAAATAAATGCACTTCAATTGGATGAATCATGTGTGGTCTCCTTCCTTTGTCCGTCCTTGAGCCAGGGCGTGACATCATTTTATCTTGTTTGCTGTGTTTTGGGCGGATTCATTTTCTCTACCATACTTTTCTTTCCTCCATTACATTTGGGGCAATTTATTACTGCCCTGAAACTGCACAGCAAAGTATTCACATTCGGTCTTTTTTTTTCTATCTTGTTTTTCTACTCTAATTGATTTTGTTTTCCTTTGTGTTTTGAAATGTTGTTCTAGTGCATTTCTTTGCCTTTTTTTTTAAAAGTACTTTTACTTTCCTCTGTGTCTGAAAAGTTTCTATATATAAACTGGATGAACACTCAGAGAGCTCAAGCCTCCGCTAAGGTCATGCCCCATCTTGCAATATTAATGAAAATGAAAAGTAATGTGTGTATCCGCCCTGTGATTTGGATCTGCTCCAAAATGTGTGGCACATACTTAACTGTTTAGTCAGACACATGTGTATTTTTTTGTGTGAGTGTGTGGGTGTGCGTGTGTGCGTGCATGTGGGTGTGTGCATGTGCTTGTCTTGGGGTTATTTATGCTGTACCTAAACATCATAATTCAAATGTAAACTGTTACACACACACACACACACACTACACTGTATCTTTCATACACACACCATCTGTATCTGCTAAAGTGTTAACCCTAATTCTGCATGACCTGAAAACGTAAAAAAGTAATATAATCTAGTAATTTTGAATTAACTTATACAAACACACACACACACAGTCGAGACCTACCAGACTGCCCAGTTTGGAGGACGAGGAGTTGTTTCTGTGTTTGAGGAGGCCACATCCCTCCATGCCCGGGGCATCCTTGTGGTTTCCATGGATACGAGGCCCACCAGCTCCCTCAGATGAGGAGCGAAGACGCCTTTCCATCCGCATCACCTCATGATAGGGGCTGACACTGCTGCACAGAGACGCTGCTGGAAAGAGTAATGAGATAAGTTGAGTTAGGGTGAAACTGTTGAAACACTGACTCTAAAAGCAGAGACATAATCATCTTTTTATTATATTTCCAACGGGTAGCAGTCAGCCCAATGTCCTGTATGACGGGTTATTTTCATGTAAATTCATGAAAAAGGGCTCTTACTTATTGAGATTTTTAAATTAATTAAAAAATGTCCCTGTCTAAAGCTCCTCAGCAGTATTGCTTTTGGTCAAATGGTATTTTGTGACCATCCGGTTTTATCTCGTTCCAACAAAATGAGAGAATGAATGATGAACTTCAGGGGCAAAACCCAGACAACTGCTATAATTGCTCTATTATGATCTACTAATGGATATATGTATAGACAGACAATGCCAGGGGGGTATACTGCGAAGCAGGATTTTCACTTAGCCGGCTAAATTCAGGGAAAACTCCGGCTTTCCGATCATCCGAAGCTGGTTCTCTTTTTAGCAGGCTAGATCTCCATGGTAATATATGCTAAGCAGCTAACCTGGTCGGGACCAGGTTAGGTTGCAGGCTAAGAGCTCAACTCAGTGAAAGCACCGCCTGCTGACCAATCAGAGCTCAGTGTGCGGAGTTTAAAGCGATCAAGTCATATCACAGGAGAAAGGAAATACAGAAAAACTGCCGTCGCAGGAAAGACGGCCGGCAAAAATCACCGACTGTGTGAACGTGAACATGAATAGAATATCACCTCCATCTTCAGAGCAATCTGACTATTATAACATTAGCGTTAAGAAAGCTTACTTAAATATCGGCCACAACATAAGTAACCGGATCAGAGTACATTAAGTACAGTCCGCGGCATATCACTTCATAATGTATCATATATCTCCTTATCTGAGTCAGCTGAGCCGTATCTGGCCGTGCAACACTCACTGTGTCACATACTGTATGCAGAAGTATTATTTTAAGCAACACATAAGTTGACGAAACACTCGAGACAAATGTAATTGAAGTCAGATCGTGTTTTAGACGGGGCAGTGATATCATAAACCTGTTAATGTACGCATTCAAACACTTTTTCTTTTTCCAGCTGTGTTCACCTTGCAGGTTCAGCTATGTGGCTTTTATCCTGGATAAAGTGTTTAAGTCATGGATGTTTAAAGTTTAACTTCTTCATTTTTGACTAGTATTAAAGTTCACTTTTCATTCAGGAAGTATGACGCTGCGCTGTCAGTACGCTTCTCCATGTTTGTGATTGGTCGAATGCTCCAGATACCACCCCTTTCATGTGAACGCGCACCTAACTAGATAGGACACGGCTGGCTTGAGCGATCCACTTGATAACCCGCGTCGTAGGACAGTTTAGCGAGAGCGCGTATGTTTTGGATTAGGCCAACCGGCTAACTCCAACATATCCAGGTTAGGTTGAACCAGCTTCGTAGCATAGGCCCCAGGTCCTTCCATTGTGTGGACGGTTATGAAACAGCTCTTCATGAAAACCACTCGCTCCCTACCTGTCTCTCTCTTTCACAAACACTGACACATGCACACTGCCTACATGTACAAAGTGTGTGTGCACAAGTCTTTTTTCTTGTCTTCTTTTGTCTTTATTCTGACACTTCCTGTCTCCGGCCCATTTTACTAGAGGCTCAGACCATTTCAGCATGAAAGGAGAACACATACCAGAGGACTTTAAACTGTTTGTGAAATGGATATGGTCAAATTTGTTTTTTGTGGAGTCCAACTGACTCCTTCCGTTATTCCTGTAGTTTATTTGTAGTTCCCACAGCTTGGAAGCTAAACATTCACCAAGTTGTAATCAATATTTAGCTACTGCCCTGCAATAATGAATTGCAATACACTACATGTGTGTATGTGTTTACAAAACAACAATAGGCAACTGATTCCGCACTAAGCTTTCATAATTTAGAAGGTTTTTTTTAGCATGCAACACTTACATGTCAAGTACTCAAATACAACAGCATTTCTACTGGGTTGTCAAAAAAGTGTCCACATTTAAAAAAAAGAAATGCTATCTTAATTAATCTTGATATATTCATTAATTTGAACTTATCTTACTAAAACCCTCAGTTTCCTCTGCCAGCAGCACATTAATAAAGTGACATTTCAGTATCAGCAAAAATTAAATGATCAGTTGCTTCAACTAACCTAATTTCTAATAGCACGGTTAGCTAGTCCAAGTGAGACCATTAATCAAGCCAACACTTGATTCACTAAATTATCTTTTTTCCTGAAAGGGTAATAAACTCAGCCAGAATCTCATGTTCCATATCACACATTAAAGTCTGAGAAAAAGGTTAGGACACATGGAAAAATATTTGTATGGGAAACATAATTATGGGCTGTAGATCTCGGGAAGAAATATTTTTTGTGAGGGGAAGCCTTGGCTGAAAAATCTCCTCTGCAATATGTTACAACAGCTGAGGAAGTGAGGAAAATGGTAACACATCATCTCGGGTAAAATGATAAATTGTCAGTTTGACAAACTACTGTCAACCCACATCTGGCATGTATTCATTAGACTGAAGGGTTTTTTTCAGATGAACTGTCTGAGGTGATTGCTCAGAGTGACGGCTATAAAAGTTTCAGATTCAGTTCGAGCTTCGAAATGTATTGTAATATTTGGACACAACACAAGAGGAAACATGTTTTCTGTTGCTTTTTGAAATGCAAAATGTACTGATACACGAGTGAGTTAGATATCAGGTAAAGCATAAGAGTAAATAAAAAACATATGGATATATTTAAGTCTCCCAAAAATACAAATATGTCCAACAGACACAAGCAACATGCACATATAACAAATATACATAGCATACATACATACTCCCCCCGCACAGCAAGAAGTCAATAATGTCACTGCTTTTTACATAAAATAGCTAGTCAATATCATAGAGCCGATATCACAAAGGAGTGTGAAGCCACGTTTTGATGTCTGTGTGTCTCAGTTACCATGCAGGATGAACCTGGCTGGGCTCCCATGGTACACGGTACGTCGGTACATGGTAGTGTATGTTATCTGTGTTTGTGACTGTGGCGATGCATGTAAACTTTGTGATTTACCTAAAAGTGTTTCTCACCTGCATGTGGTTTCCTCAAATGAGAGGACCTTGGCTCGTGGCAGCCACAGAAGCTTCCTCTTTCTTGAATGGAGCGCGTTCTTCTTGCCTTCCTTTCCGATTGCTCTGGGTTAGCGTGGCACCCCTCGCTGAATACCACACATGCCTCGCTCTCGCTGGTGGTCTCTGTTTGGTAACCTGCCTTCCTCTTCTCCACTAACTCCTTCCTCTCCACTGCTGACAACTCATCCCTCACTTCCTTTCTCTCTTCCTCCCTCTCCCTTCTCTCTTCCAGTGATTGTTCCCGCAGAGGTAGGCAGGGTACAGCTGTCTCCGGCTCTGAGAGGGAAATGGCAGTCTCATAGTCTGTGTTGTTTGCTGTGCTGGTGTCCGGGAGTAAAGGTTTTTCAGTGCTGGACTGGGCTGGAGTGAAGAAGACCTGAGGAGAAGACATTTCATTGAGAATGTGTAGAAACAGAACGAGCTGTTGCTGTCAATGTTACATTTGAATACAAGAACAATTGTGAACTGAAATGGGTCAAAAGGTTTGCACGAGGATATATTTGTGGTGTGAATGTTTGGGAAGCACAGTCACAGTATTTACTCTTGAGCTTTGTCTTTGCAGCCAAAAATAGAATCAATTCTTTGAAGGAGGAAAAGTTGTGAGCACAAAGGTGTGAAATGTGGAGGACAGTTTTCAGACATGCAAGGGCTTTTCTCTTCATGCCTTAGCACTTTCAATAAAAGGACTTTTATGCCCTGTGCTCAATTTTTATGTCACATTTCACAGATTCCACTCAGTGATCATAAATATTCCTCCTTTATGGTTTTTGTTCCTGACATCCAAGGGCACCTGTGGTTGTATTATCTATTCCTCAAGCTCTAATATTGCATTTTTTAAACAAATATTGTTTGCCAACAAGAAGAAAGATTTACTGATTGAATGATTTTGCATACCTAAGACAAGTTGCATTTTCATCTTAAAATTCATGGTGTTTCTCTATTATTCCCGAAATCTTTACATAAAGTTTACGGTTTGTCTTTAACGATCAACCCATTTGATTCCAAAACCCATACATGATTGACAGCAAAAAGAAACAGGCACACTACCTGGGATGAAGAAACAACCAAGCTGAAGTTCTCTGGAGCAGGGGGGGATTCAGGTGGGGATTCAGGTGGAGCAGGGTAGACATCTGGCCCGGGCTCAGAGGCAGGAGGGGCTACAGGGGGTCCGGGGCTGGGAGCTGGCAGAGCATCCACCTCAGACACAGAATCCTCCGTGATGGGGATGAACTCTGAAGGGGTGATGGCTGTGGTTCGGTCCTCTGATATCATAGGGGACTGGAGTGAGCTTTCCCCACCGGCACCAAGCTCCCCTGGCCATGAGCCCGGGGTGAGGCCCCCGGCCCCCGGAGTGATGGTGGTGGAGCTCGGAGGTTCCAGATTCACTTCTGGAGGTCTGCTGTGGTCGGAGGTCCGGGAGAAGCGGTGGTGAGCGGAGAAAGATTTGGGCAGTAGCGTTTTCTTCCGTGACGACCGTTTGCTATTACTACCTCCACTGTAGTCATCCAGGAACCCGGAGTCGTCACCCTCATTGGCCCCTGAGCCACTGATACAGTTTGTAAAGACATTTCGATTGGCTGTGGAGGAGGAAGAAGACGACGCTTTTTCAAAATCCTCCGTCTGAGAGCGGGAGATCTTCTTTTGCTTGTGGCTGCCGAATCCAAAGGAGTGGCGTGACTTTGGGCGTCCACCACCTTCACTGAACCCTGTTGACGATGACGTTGAAATCTGCTGGTTATTTCCATTTGCGTCAGTGCTCTGTGTCAGCGGGGGGGTGAGGTTTAGGTTGATAGGCTTGACACGTGGATCACTATTCCGTTTAGCTGATAAATTGAGGGATGGAGTTCTGAAAAAGCTGCGGCGTTTCCCCGTGCTGCCTGAACTGGAGTTGGTGCTGGAGGGTGAGGAGGTGTGGACGCCATTGCCCTGTCCACCTGAAGAGGGAGAGGAGGGGAGGGAGTCCTGCCTCTTACTGCTGCTGCGGCGGAAGATTGGCAGGCGGGACACAAGTGTGGACCGACGTGAGCCTGATTCACCCATCGAGAAGCAGCGGAAGTGGGGCACTCTGAGGAAACAAACAAACACAAAAAAACATTTAATGGATACAACATGCATCAACAAAGATTCATATTCAACGTGACCAATCTGTTGTTGGGAAATATTAAGGCATCTAATAGTTCTGACATTCACAACTTGCAACATGGACATCAAATATCATGATATGTGATTAACAAATACGTCTAATATTGATATTGCGATGATATTGTAGGGTTGACTATTGCTGCATTATACAGGTACTATAAAACCTGATCATAAAGGAATTACATAACATCATTAAGGCCATTTATATATATTTTTGTAATAGTCACTACCAGCAATGGAAGCACATGCTGACTGTCTTTCCTTGAGAATTGAGTCCGTTTCTAACCGAGTTTAGCTACCGTTATAAACTGACAATTAAACCCTTTGTTCAAGCCAAGAATCAGATATAATAAGCATAATTAATCTCTGCTCAGTCATGAATGATGAAAAACAATGCAATGAGGCTTAGCAGTTACACTACTAACAATACTTTTGTTTATTTGATGCATAAGAAATGCAAGCCCGTTTTGACCTTTCTTAATAGTATTCCACATTGGGAATATCAAGAACTGCCTCCAGTGTTTAGCACAGGTTTCTTAAAGTAAAAACAAAGGTGACGAAAATGAATCATTATGGTGGGACTGTTCAATTCTTTAATTTTCGGTCTTTTAAGGTTTAACCTTGAAAAATCCTTAAGGAATATTTCATATTTATCTTTTGTATTTTTGTTTTATCCCGGGTAATTGGTAAATAAACTTGTTTTAAAGCACAACATGCAAAAGAAGACAAAAACGAGGGGGGGCCCTATTCAAGGACTATCGTCTCAGATTGATGATAGAAAAAAAAAAATTAAATAGAAAAAAGTAATGAAAAGCCTTAACTTAGAGCTACATTAGAGAATATTAACTCTCTGTTTCAACTGCACCAACTGTCATCAGGCTGAAACACTGTGCCTCATGTAATCTTCATTTACAAACGGCTTTATACAATTGTACACATAGAAAGCCTCTTAGTGAATTAATTAAGAGGGGTCATTGTCTGTAAAAACCGACTAAAGTGTTTAGTCAAAGATTAAAGGAAGACATTAATTCATGTTTTACTTGTTTCCTACAATGAATTAGCCAAACTGTGACTTGTAGTGTTTAAGAGGCTGTCACTGTGAGAGCCTCTCTGTGTAATAAGCTTGTATTGACACCCTTCACTGAAGTGGCTCATGAGTGTGTGAACTCCTTAAAAGTAAATTTGATCAAGTTGGGATACAGACGGGTCCTTTTTCTTTTTTTTAAGTGGACTCAGCTCACGTAATATATAAAAGCGGTAATTGATATTTATCTATGTACCTAATTTATGTCAACATTTAGAGTAATTATGATATTGTGAACAATTAATTAATGCTATGATTGTCATAGATCAATTCAAGATATCTGTGCAAGTGAAATAATTTGCAGGTTAGCAGTTAGCACCCTAGTCAAATATGTATTAAAACATTTCAGATTAACCAGCAGGTCAGAAGTTACCCTCACCATCACACAGACATTTGACCAGGTCATGACACTCTGGCCTGTCTCATGGTGACCAGGTAAACATCGTTTAACTAATTATATAGAGATTAAAACAGATTGAGAACAGTCCTACCAGTCCGGTGCAATAGGAAAAACACTTTTAGGCAATGGCTAGTAGCTGTCAGGCCTGGTGAACACACTTCCAACGCAAAAGCATAACACAAAATCACTGCTGATAAAATGAAGGCCCACCCACATGGAGTGTGCCCACGCTGAAGCTCGACAAAGGGAAGGTTGAGAGGTGATAACTGCACTGAAACAGGTGTTTACTTCCCGATTGCCTGGCCACTGTACAATAAACGATACCTGAATCAGAACTTCCGCTTATCTCAGTTCCTCTTCCCTTTGCTCTGTAGTGCAGTATAACGGGCTGCTGTGTTGGATAACAAATCATAGAGCATAAACTATTTTATTTGCTGCTTCCTTGACTTCCATTCGAATGCTGAATTACAAATTGCCTCAACTAAATAAACGGGGCTCGACTATTCTTGCTCTGGACATTTCAGTAGTTTCATTTAAAGCAACTGTCCAAATAATATAATTATTGATGTAAAGCCTTGAAATCTTTTGTTCTTGCACTGCTGTGTAGTTTGAATTGTCTTATAAATCACATACGACTGCCTGAGTCTTCCCCTGTTACTCAATAAACCAAACGGCTTCCAAATTTCCATTTGCATGCACTTTTACACTGATAAACCATTAGACTATCTCACGGTTTGAACGAATAAATAAAGGTGTGTATGGCGTGTGCGTAGTGTAACTGGGTGTTTCCTATAAAACAGGTTCTTGATGCATTTTTGACAGACTAAATATTAGGCAACACTGCAAGGCTGAAAACAGAAAGAAATATGATTCATACAAGCTTACATACAAGTTTTCTGATGTCTGATAAGAAATCTTGAGACTTTTTTTAAACACATTGTGGCTCTACCAAAGTAAGATAAGAATTTGTTTTAGGCTGTGTGGGAGTTGCTTTTAGAAGGTGTGTGTTTTCATACAGGGAGTGATCTGCCTTCAATGATGGGCTTGCTGGTATTGTCGAACAAATATATTCCAATATTGGATACATGAATATAAGGGCCAAACATTTACAAACACTGTATTCTCTGTTCACTTAATTAGGGTACACTGAGAAATGTAAAATACCATGAAACAGAAATATAAGGTAGCACTCAACATACTACACTAATTCCTTTATGATAACTAATCTACCATCACATGACCTATGTAACATATAGTTTCTGCAACCTATGGAATGCATAGAATAACAAAACTGCTTAGCGTATAGCTATAAATATGCAAGACAGGACATGTGATCAAAACAACAAGCTATCTTGATTCTTGAGCAAGAAGTCGCCTTTTTACCGTAAACTCAAATGTGAAATGTAAACTCTCACCTTTAACCTGACAGAAAAACTGCTACTCTGAACACATGTTAACCATCTTGTTTTTAAGAACACTTAACCAAACTGCAGACTAAAAACAGAGTTACTCAATTATACTACACATGTCGTTGTATGGACATTTGGATACTACATTAACAGTGGAGGATTTGGAGGCTGAGGAACACATCGCAACTCAAGAACGGCATGCAAATAGAAAAATGCAAAACAAAAGCCAACACTGGCTGCATGCTGCAAATAAAGACGAACATAAGCTAAAATGATCAACCGTTCACCATATCTAATACAACACTTACCTTCTCTTTATCACAGGCATGATCACGAAAATGATAGTGCACTAAACAGGGTTTTGGTACACGCTCAAAACAGTAACTTCTCTATTTGTAAACTCAGTGTTTCTATTGGCCAATCATGCACATGCAAGATCAAGTTCAAATGTATGTGAGACTGAGCATGGAAAAGTATTATTATCCATGGAAAATCAGCAATACATATACACAATATTCAAATCATAACCTATTAAATACAATATAATAAAAATAAATAACATAGACAGCTGTTATATATTTTGTACAGATGTATCCACTCAAAACAGAGCTTTCTCTTTATGTATGACAGTAGTCAACATATTTTGAAGCTATTATTGCACCTGTTTTACTCTTACTTCAAATTCTGAAGTAGAAGGGTAGGATCTACAGATTCGTTTTTAAAGACTAACTTCTCCCAAATGTTAATTCTTACAGTATTTTAGGAAGTGAGATGCTGTCTTAACTTCTCTTTTATGACAGAGCTCACTCCACATCCACAGAAGGACTTTTACATCAGTTTTCCCAGGCTGAGTGAAAACAAAAGCTAGTGTTTACAAGTAAATATTCCTTTAAAGTGTGGCTCAAAATGTATTTCTTATGTTCAGAATGGTTGCTGACATAGTGGTACCTTGTGGTGCATAGTGATTGTTGGTTAGCCCACTCCCCCTTTAAAGCATCACTTATTAATGAATGGGCCTTAGCATGATACTGTTACTGTGTGCCTACCAACACTTGTTACTGTTCTCTGTCAACCAATTAGCTATAGCCAGTATCAGATATTACAGCAGTAATGAGATGAGATGCGGGGATGTAAATTTGAGTGACCACCAGTAGCAGCAGTAGCAGCCAGCGGGAAACAGTAGCTGTCAAACAGAAACGTCAACAACGCTCTGAAGCCTGCCGACCTTAAATCCAGACTAGCTAGCTGGGTCAAATCACTGACAGTCAGCCGTCGGGAGTAAGCTCTGGGGCTAATGGCTGCTACGACATTACATCAATAAAATGCAGTGTATCGCTTTCTCCAGGCTGTAAAGGTCGGGGGCAATACAGTCGCGTGCACTGTCCGGTGTTTCAGGCGGACTGGCTAGCAGCAGTGGCACACACACTTACCTTGCGCAGAGTCCCAGCAGAGTCTCTACCGACGCCGAGCACCTGGATTAATATTCGCTTTGTGCTCACACGAGTTACCATAGCCTACATGGAGGAATCTGGAAGTATACAATGGTCCTGGAATTGCACTGAGGTAGCACCTTGTGTTGCACTGACGCCGATATTACACCTCTGTGACGTGGAGGCTCTTTTCCTCCTTCGTCTCTTCCGCGTTTCGACGACAGGCTACGAACGTGCACAGCGTGACGTCCTTCTTCTTCCTCATACTCCTCCTCCTCCCTCTCCTTCTCCCACAGATCAGAATCCACCAGCAGGTGGAGGGATGGACAATTCAATCTCTCAGTGGCAAATATTATCGATCCTTAATCCGGACCTTCTCATAAATAGCATACTAAATATTGGGATGTCTAATATTGAAGCAATTGCCCATTCACTATCCCTTAAACAGAAAGTTACTCCTCTGGCATGTCAACATGAGTATGCCAGTGTTTTGTATCAGATAAGAGGATTATTATTATTTATCCAACTCATTTACATTGAAGTATCACTGATAAAATAAAGATTAAAATTGAAAAGTTACTTTAAAATATAGTAAACTAAAGCTTTAGGCTATAAATACATGCATGTCAAAAACGAAAAATTTTACTTTTAATGATAAGATTTAGGATTAAAGGTCCAGTGTGTAGGATTTAGCATCTAGTGTTGAGTTTAAACTGAATTTACCCTTTTAATGGCAGAAGTGTTGGTTTAGATGCCGAAAGCACAGATGTAAAGGTTTACATTATCAAAGGCTCCATTCTATTTACTTAGTCTCCAAGTTAGCCATATCAGTGTGAACATGCGCAATACTAGATACATTTTACCTACTTACCTATGGAATCCAACCATCAAAATCCTGTAATTTTCAAGTCGAAATGCCTACCTATGTATCAGGGAAACTTAAGGTGGCCTTCAGGTAACCTTGAAAATTCAATAAAAAGTGCAGCTTCTAATCTAATTAAAACACAATTATTCGTTTCATGTCATAATACAAACATATTTAATTTGTGCGAATGCTGTTTACACCATTCACATATCAAAATATTCAGCCTTTTCAGCACATGATGGGAAACTTTCAACTTTTTCAAAATATGTTATACTTTTTGAAATATTCAGCTTTTTAAACTCTTTTTTTAACATGTAACTCAATGGGAGGAACCTTCAAATCCTCTTTTACCTACACATTGTGCAAAATGCTCCTCCTTCCACATACTTTCAGCTAGAGACTTCATTCCAACTTTAAAATGATCACAAGACCGTCAGCTATAAAACTGATCTTCAGATGTTTCATACTTTTAACACTTTTTGAGATATTTAACTTGGTTTGGAGCTTGGGAAAGAGGCTTTCTTCAGATTTTAACATTAGTGTGTATAGAGTGTGTTGATTTGTGTTGGTTCTCTCGAGTCCAGGAGGGAGTTAAAATAAGAGACAATGTAGTCTCTGAAAAGGTTCAAATTGGTACTTTAATTAAGTAACGTGGTTCTGAAACAAACAGAGCGATACAGGAGACAACAGCTGTTGTCTCGAAGTTACGGCGGTGAAAAGAGAGCGAGATCACGTTATCTCCCAGCCTGTCTTTTGCTTTTAATCTGTAAAGCACTTTGAATCGCCACGTGCTGAAAAGTGCTATATAAATAAAATTGCCTCATCTCGCCTCGCCTCTATTTCTTGGCTCCTCCTCTCAATGGCGGCTGTGACGTAGGGGATCCACCCTACTCTTTCTCCAATGTCCGATATCGCGCATAACAGAGGATTTAGACGTTGTGTGTTCATTGTATAACTCCACACGCCTTTTCCCCTCATACACTCATTCATGACTTTAGATTTAATGAATTTGAATGGCTGTAATAGCTGTTACCGTAAAACCGGAAGTGGTCCCTGTTGACAACGGCAACGCCTTTCAATACAGATTTTCAAAGTAAACTTAACCGGAAATGTTTTCAGAATAAAACAGTTTTAAGCTTACTGTGTGTTTAAGCAAAATTACGTCATTCAATATTGATTTTAATTTCTTACAAGTGCCACAGTGACGCGTCCTAAAACCCGGAAGTAAGTTCAGCATTTGACCACTTCCGGTTCCTTCGCCAAAAAGCAATGCAATTTCTCCATACGATTTTGGAAAATAGATGGAAATAAGGTCTGTGTTTGACACAAATTGAAGAGACAGATCACGTTTTGTTCTACGACATTAAATACAACAGCAGTGACCCAACTGGTGATTTTTTAAGAGTTACGTGTCTTAAAAACGATGGTTGTTAACAAGTGGCTGAATAGGACTATAGAAGTTGTCAAGGCCGTTGTACGTCATTACACCGAACACGTAAACACTCCCGTTAAGTTTTTTTTTTCCCCGTATTCTGCTTGAAAGCAAGTACCTGCCTCCTGCAAACTGTTCAAATAAACGCTTCAGCTTGTACTATTTAGAATCTGTATTTTTGAATATGGATCTTAAGTTGGCGTGACGTTGAAGCAGCGACCCTGCTGTAGTTTGTTTATAGCATAACGTTAGCATTTTGCTTCTGGTGACAAGATTTATGATTCGAAAATTATAAAAGTAGGGTAGACATCTATTCGTCTATTAAATTTGTGTCAACCACAGACCTTATTTCAAGCTATTTTCCAAAATCCTATGGAGAAATTGCATTGCTTTTTTGTCGAATGAACCGGAAGGAGTTTACTTCCGGGTTTTAGGACACGTCACTGTGGCACTCGTTAAGTCTAGAGTGCTTTGATCTCAAAACAGAGTGGAGGAGAGCTTGAAATTCGCCCAATTTTTTTTTTAAACCTGCCATAACTCCCAAACCCTACACTCCTTGGAAACCAAGGAGAAAACCTCCCCTACGTTGAAAAAAAGAAAAAGATTAAGCAAAAACATTAAAGAGCTTACGAAATGAAGGACAATACTGTTCTTATTACGATAATATATATACTATTATTAATGGGAAATCATGTCATTCATGACAATATGCCCGCTGTATTTATAAAACGTGATTTATTACAACTTTCCATGCTCGCTTCCGATGTTACACGACCGCTCCGAACAAAACAGCTTTCGCCGTTTAGTGACGTCACGCACGTCACGAGTAGAACACTACACTAGAATAATACACTACCTATGGCTAATGTCGGACTCTGGAGACAGAATCGAGTGACGACAGGTGACAGTGAGTCGTCAATAGACTCGGTGCACTTTCAAGAAGAGGAGGATTTTATTGAAGAGGATGCCGGTGTGGTGGAATCAGATCATGCGGGTGAGTCTAACGTGGTGGAACCATACCAGTTTGAGCCACAGTATTCAAGTAGCGGTAGAGATACAGACGGGAGCGAACTAGGGGGGTGATGATCCTGGATTTGGCGGAGATCCGATGCGGCAACAGAACACAGACTGGTATACATTTGACTTTAATTCATAGAGATTCTCAATAAATCAATAATAATATATCGTAATGTAGCAGGCAAACTTGGCTCAGGCAACAGAACAGAGACTGGTATATACATTTGACTATAATTCATAGATTCTCAAAAAATAGTAAATAAATAATAATGACTGCTGAAAAAACCAGCTTAGATAAATGTAGCTGGTCAGGCTGTTGTAAATTGACCAGCCAGTAGATATTAGGCTGGAATGGTTGGCTGGAGAGGGGTTTTGGACACTTCAGCTGGCCAGGATGGCTGGTTGGTTTATCCATCTATCACCAGCTTATGTTTAATAATAGTATTAAATATACCCTGCTGGGAGCTTAGTTAAATACTGGTATGATTATTTAAACAAGAGAACATAAATATATTACAAAGATTCATTGTGTCATGTATTCTGGTATCTACCCAAATAAAGACATTGTATAGTGTTCATAACAGTATTTTAATTTAATAAATAGCTAGTTAATATAATAAAATACACAGTAACAATACAATAATTATACAAATAACAACCAACCTGCAAATCAACCTACACATCAAAATAAATATATGATCTAAAACCGGTGCATTTGATTTAAAATAAAAGTAATTCAATATTTAAATGGTAACAAAAACCGTAACACTATATATGATAAGAAAAAGGCAACAAAGAAAGTGTTTTTTGTTTTTCCTTGTTCGTGTCCATAATGTTTCCCGTTGTGTAGCGTCCAGCCTTTCCCAATCTGGCCTGCATTTCTGTCTGTTGAAGCCACTTCTTCAAGCAAACTGAAAATAAATGTACAGATATAAGTACACTGTAAAAAGAAAACTTGACATTTACGTTAACATTTGGGCTGCTGTGGTTGCCAGAACCATTAAAGTATAATACATTACAAATTACAGTTGGTGTTGGCATCTAGACGTTACAGTCAACAGTTGCTTATGGTGAATTGCAATGGCAAAAACAAATAGAGCTAGTGTACATGGTGCAGCTGTATTATCTGGGAAATAGAATAATCGGATCAGGATTCGGTATTGTCAGACAAGCGGCGTAGCTGTGGGTGGGCCCGGGTGGGCCTGGGCCCACCCACATGCACGTCTGGCCCACCCACAGCCAATCAGCGCTTCATAGCGCAGAGCCGGGAAGCCCAGAAGGAAGTGCCACAAACTGCAGTTCATCTAGTGGCCGACAGGGGATGGATGCAAAAAGGAGCAATTCCCATAGAACCCCATGTTAAAATGCCCAACTTTACAGCAGAAATAAACATCTTTCTTGCCTGGATCCAATAAAACGTATTCTGGATATAGTTAGATTCCACCTTCATGACAATGGAATAGGGAGTGCATTTTTTTACCGTGAGTTTTTATAGTAAGTAAAGTAACTTTTGCCGTGAGCGAATGAAAGTATTATTTTATCTTGAGGTCTGCAGTTTAGCGTGTACACATTTGCTGAATATGAAAACACTCAGTGTGTGCCCATTGTGCGACTGTCAATGATAAACAACCTGTGCCCCCGATATATGTTGTATGTATTATTGCTACACAAACATTACATTGCAGTTTAAGTGTCGCCAACTCCGTTTAAGAGATCTCGCCCCCGTCTGTGTGAGAGGGGGCGGGGCAGTTTACACACACGCAGCTGCTACAACATGCAGCAACACACACACACGGAGGAGATGGCGGAGAGAACGCGCTCCGAGATGTGGTTAAACTATAGCCGTGTCTATGTGGACAATACTCGTTATCAAAAGTGGAATAAGAGTTTATCATGTGAGGGCGGTAACACGAGCAATTTGTCTAAACATTTAGCAAAAGTGCTCCACATCCAGACGGAGGAATGCACCGGGTTCCACTGTCTTTCTAGTAGCTCTGTAGCCCCATCCACGAGGAACGTTTCCACGTCAGGTGTTATGTTTGCTAGCAGCGACACACCGAGTTAACTACATTATACAAACATGGGTTAATGATTAGAGGAAACTGAGTTATTTATTTTGTTAAAGTTTCAGCTATTCTGTTTACAGTTCTGTCATCACATTATTTAATATGATTTGTTAAAACATTGTTGTTTCTTTTGATGTGAAATATTATGTATTTAATTTAAATAAAAAGCAATGTTAGTTTTGTTCACAATTTGTTTAGTTAGTTTACCTTCTTTTTTTCTCCAAAAGAACCGATAAAAGTAATGTTAAAGGACCGGATCGATAAGACATAGACATAGACATACTTTATTGTCATTTCAACAAGACACAGAGTGTACTATTAAAACGAAATTTCGTTGTACTGGCTTACAGGAACAGGACAATATAAAAACTTGCTAAAATTGTACATATAAATAAATAATAGTGACGTGGTGCTGATACAATTAAAGATAAAGTGTTAAAAATATAAAGACTTACTATACATATAAATAAAATAGACATACTATATAACAAATATGTGCCCTTTACACAGCGTAATGTAATCTTTATGTTACTGGTCTGCTTGCTGTTCAGCAGTCTGATGGCTTGGGGAAAAAGCTATTGCAGAATCTGGCTGTTCTGCTCTTAATGCTGCGGAACCTCTTGCCGGAGGGCAGCAGGGAGAACAGAGCATGGTGAGGATGAGTGGGGTCTTTAAAAATGTTCTGGGCTTTTGTTAGGCAGCGTTTCTGAGCGGTGTCTCTGATGGGAGGGAGAGAAATTCCGATGATCTTCTCTGCTGTCCTGACCACTCTCTGCAGAGACTTCCAGTCTTTGGCGTTGCAGTCTCTCGACCAGATGGAGATGCCGCTGGTCAGCACGCTCTCTGTGGTTCCTCTGTAGAATGTGGTGAGGATGGGAGGGGGGAGCTGTGCAGGAAGTGTAGGCGCTGCTGTGCCTTCTTAAATAGTGATGTAGTGTGAGTGGACCAGGTCAGACTGCTTGTGATATGCACCCCCAGGAACTTGGTGCTGCCTGTAGTCTTCACTTGCTGTGCCGTTGATGTGGAGTGGTGGGTGCTTTTTGTTCCTGAAGTCGACAATCATCTCTTTTGTTTTATCGACATTCAGGATCAGGTTGTTGGTGTTACACCAGTCTGTCAGATGTTTCACCTCCTCCCTGTAGGCCTGTTTGTTGTTGTCCCTGATGAGTCCCACCACTGCTGTATCGTCCGCGTACTTTATGATGTGGTTGGTACTGAACCTGGAGCATAAGCGTAAGCGCTATCGATAAAAGTAGTAGTACCGTTAAAGCCTTAACGATAGCCATCCCTATGTGGATGTCAGTTTTACACACATTCTGAGGCCGCCGTGCCTATGTTTTTGTTTTCACTGCTAATTTATGCTTAAGTTCTATTGGTGCATTAAAAAATCATTAAAATCATTAATGAAGTTTCAGCTCAGACCCCACACTTAATGTCTCCCCCTGGCCCACCTACATTTCTCCAGGTCCACCCACACAATAATTCCTGGCTACGCCACTGAATCAATATCAAATGAATCGGATCATTATTAGCATCTGATCCAACCTGATCTCACCAGAATGCGTGACTCCACCACGACTCCTTAACACCACAATGCGTGGTGGAGTCACGAACTTTGTTACATTTGCGTGTCGGCACCACGCAAACAACCCCAATGTAAAGTGAATGAGGCTCCTTTGTCGTGGTGCACACACGCATTTCTACAACGTCCCGCAGTGAGCTTTTATTCTATACAACGTTTTTAAAATCTACTATATAGCTTGTAGTAACTCACGGGAGGCTCTTTTATTTTATTTGTATTCATAATAATTTTTATTTTTCGTCAGAATGTAAAATTACATTAGTTACGAATTTGTGTTCTCAAAAAACAGTGCATTGTGTGTAATGCAACTGTGATTTTTATTAAATTAGTTAGTTTTTAAGGAAGGCCAGAGCTTCAGCTGTGTCAAATAGATTGTTCCCTTCAGTTAACGTTATTTAAAAGATAATGATCATGTCCTCTGTATTGTATTACGAGCGTCCATTCCCATTGGATAACGGAGAATTTTACACCCGGAAGTAAGTAGCCTATTCTCCTTACTGTCGATTGATTTTACAGTGATATCTGCACTACTCATCGACTAAAAAACACCAAATTGTCCTTGTTAATTACACAACATTGATTGGTTTGAATTGTGTGCAATGCTTTTGTATTTTCCCCCTTCGATTCGGAGAAACAAATATTTTTTCGGCGTTTTAGGATAGCCGAAGACACTACACTACCCAGAATCCTCAGCTATCGTTTGGAACTACACCATGTGCTTAGCTTGACAAACCCCGTGATCAGTCCTCAACCTCTGTGATTGGATGCGCGACGTTTACACACAGAGCGTCCAAAAGGACTTTGAAATGGAATGAAACCCATCGACGGCACACTATTCAAAACAGGAATCGAACGTGTCCTACCCCCCTCCCCCCCTTAGGTCACAGGCTCCTCCAACAGTGCTACGCAATAAAACAGATACACAGAAAAAATAGTGAAATAGTGCAATAAGAGTCTATATACAAGTGATTGGAATATGATATATTAGATATATAATTTCTAAGTAGCAGCCAGATGAATGTTATTTCTAAATTCAGGTGTTTAATAGTCTTCTGGCCTGTGGGATGAAGCTGTCTCTGTGTCTGGTGGTTTTAGTCCGAATGCTGTGGTACCGCCTGCCAGACTGCAGCAGACAGAACCGTTTGTGGCTGGGGTGATGGTGGTCTTTTATAATCCTGAGGGCTTTCTTTAAAGTTAACCTGGTATTTTTACTCCACTACATTTATTTTAGTTACTTTACAGATTTGGATTAATGATGTGAAATATAAACAAGCCTTAAATCAGACTTTAGTTACACCTGAATGAAATTCAGTGAAGGTGATTGTCAAGTGCCAACAATCAGGCGAGATATTTGATAGTTGGTGCTTGAGAAGACTAAATATTTATCTGCAGATCCGTTTAAAGCATATTCATTACTCGTTATTCTCTAATAGTTCATTAAAGACTGTATATAATTGCTATTTTGCACATCCCTTTCAAGATTTCAAGATTTTCTAAGGTTTATTGACATATCATATACACAATAGCGTAGTTATGCAATGAATGACAAACTTAGGTCACAGGTTCATCAACAGTGCATTACAAGACATCTATCAATGTGTGTACCTCCACCATTACACTGTCGTATTCTGCACATTTCTTTAAATAAAGCCTTATTAGTTAGCACATCCTCCTATCAGGCACTAAACTGTTTTACTCTAGATATCATTTGAGTATCTTCTTGATATTTTCTATTCTATATTTATATAATTGACCTTCTACTTTCCCACTATTTTGTATGTACTCTTAATATTTGAATGTTTTCATAAAATATAACACATTCAAAAGTGCGTTACAAAAATGAAAGACATTAAGAAAAAGGCATTTTAAACAGTCATTAAAAAGCAACACAATCTTCCTGCATTGCAATTACTCTAAACGTGTAATAACGTGCTTTAACCAGTAGGTGGTTTGGGTTAAAAGCATAGGTTAAAAGGCTGTCAAGTTTACAGTGTTAACAAAATAAAATATACTGCTGTTTCCGGTTTAGTTTACGACGAATATTATTTTGTTATTGTTTTGATATTTGTAACACAAAAGCGATGGAAAAAATCCATAGCAACCAAAAAAAGATGGTCTTAACATGACCCAGTCGTCTAGTAGTTAATAAAAAACAATAATATCAAAACAAAATATTACTACTAACTTTATTGTGAAATTAAAACAGAACGGTAAAAGAATAGTTTCCGGTCTATGCTGATGCCCGATCTCTGTAGATAAATAAAGAACTAAGACAGATGTGTAATATTTAATGCAGCCAAACCATTTATTACAATGCATTCATGTGATGACTATCAAAGAGTAAAGCAAGCACTGCTGAATAAAGTATGATTTTCTCTTTTACGAAACGTTTTTTTTTCATATGGAACGCAGTTGGAGGTCAACCAATCAAAGAGCTTGAGGGCTGATCACGGGGTTCATGGTGTAGTCCCAAAAGATAGCTGAGGATTCTGGGTAGTGTAGTGTCTTCTGCCGTCCAAAAACTCCGAAAAAATATTTGTTTCTCCGAATCGAAGGGGGAAAATACAAAAGCATTGTACACAATTCAAACCAATCAATGTTGTGTAATTAACAAGGACAATTTGCTGTTTTTTAGTCGATGAGTAGTGCAGATATCACTGTAAAATCAATCGACAGTAAGGAGAATAGGCTACTTACTTCCGGGTGTAAAATTCTCCGTTATCCAATGGGAATGGACGCTCGTAATACAAGACATGATAATTATCTTTTAAATAACGTTAACTAAAGGGAACAATCTATTTGACACAGCTGAAGCTCTGGCCTTCCTTAAAAACAAACTAATTTAATAAAAATCACAGTTGCATTACACACAATGCACTGTTTTTTGAGAACACAAATTCGTAACTAATGTAATTTTTACATTCTGACGAAAAATAAAAATAATTATGAATACAAATAAAATAAAAGAAGCCTCCCGTGAGTTACTACACGCTATAAAGTAGATTTAAAAAACGTTGTATAGAATAAAAGCTCACTGCGGGACGTTGTAGAAATGCGTGTGTGCACCACGACAAAGGAGCCTCATTCACTTTACATTGGGGTTGTTTGCGTGGTGCCGACACGCAAATGTAACAAAGTTCGTGACTCCACCACGCATTGTGGTGTTAAGGAGTCGTGGTGGAGTCACGCATTCTGGTGAGATCAGGTTGATCTGATCACCTTTGTCGACTTGCAGCCTAAATACAAAGATAACTCCACTCCTCTCCTACCACTCTTACCTCTAATAAGCCTTAGTAGAACTAGTGTCCGAGTCATAGGGTCCTGAGGCCTGTACTACGAAGACGGTTCAACATGGATATGTTTGAGTTAGCCGGTTGGCCTAATCCAAAACATACGCGCTGTCGCTAAACTGTACTACGATGCGGGTTATCAGGTGGATCGCTCAAGCCAGCCGTGTCCTATCTAGTTAGGTGCGCGTTCACATGAAAGGGGTGGTATCTGGAGCATTCGACCAATCACAAACATGGAGAAGCGTACTGACAGCACAGCGTCATACTTCCTGAATGAAAAGTCAACTATAATATTAGACATATGAAGAAGTTAAACTTTAAACATCCATGACTTAAACACTTTATCCAGGATCAAAGCCACATAGCTGCACCTGCAAGGTGAATACAGCTGGTAACAGAACAAGTGTTTGAATGCGTACATTAACAGGTTTATGATATCACCAGTGGCGACTGGTCATTAGGGGCAGGTGGGGCACAGCCCCACCTAGTGTCAGCAGAAAGTATTAAAATAATGATTACAAAAAAATGCAAAAAATAAATAAAAAAATATATAAAATATATTTTAAGATCATGTTTAATCATCTGATTCGTCTGTACATTGCTGTTTTAGTCTGTGCTCTTCTAATTAGTGTCTACAGTGTGTGCCTATTGAGCTGTTTAGAGCCATGTGGGACAAAACCTGATCCTGCCCCTCCCTCTGACTGTCTAAGTGAACGGTGACTGCAAAAACTACACTGCCCATGCTCAGAGTATTTTCCTATTTAATGTGTGTGGCAAAAAACAATGACCATAGGAGCAAAGTGCTGCCATCCCCACCATACGTCATCTCACATAATTCAGAGCTGATTGGCTGTAAGTACGTGTGCCGCGAAAAGTGTGGTGTGTGAAGAGGAGGAGAGAGAGCTGCAGTGAGGCGTCCTAAAACCAGGAAGTAAGCTGCGCATGGCTTCCCTCCACAAAAAAGCAACGAGATTTCTCCATAGGATTTTAGAAAATAGCTCAAAATAAGATCTGTGGGAAACGTAGCTGTTACCCTACTTTATCATTTTCGAATAAAAAATCTATTGATTAGATTAGATTTATGATAGACTTTTGAAACTACAAGAAGATAAGGAGGACTTTTACAAAAAAGTAAGAGATTTTTGTCCAGAAGGATAGGCAAATGGACTTCATCTTCGAGTCAAGGTAAGACTGCAATTTTATTGAAAATGGGATCTTACTAAGAGAAAACAATTCAATATTTAAATGATAAAATTACATTTTTTTGGGTATCCTTTTGTTGAACTGTCTGTTTAAAGGTAATTGAAGCATCAGACAAAAAAAGCTTTTGAAAATAATATTATATTTTGATTTAATATATTTGTAAACCTGAAGAGTCAGTGCCAGTGCCTCACCAGCCATGAACCTCTCTGCAGAAGCTTATATTTAGACATCTGAGTTTTTTGTGCCCCACCACTTTTGTACATATAGAAACGCCACTGCCCCGTCTAAGACACATCTGACTTTCATTACATTTGACTCGAGTGTTTCCTCAACTTAATGTGTTGCTTAAAATAATACTTCTGCATACAGTATACGCAGGGTTGGGTTGTAACGGAATACATGTAACGGCGTTACGTAATCAGAATACAAAAATCAAGTAACTGTATTCAGCTCGCGTTACATTTGAAAAACGAGTAATCTGATTACAGTTACTTTCGTAAACCTGAAGTGAATACATTTTGGATTACTTATTGGAATTATTGGTGGAAAGATTTCCTCACAACATTTAATATTCATTACTAAAGGTACAGCGGAATCATCACAGCGCACAAAACCTATTACCACCGCAGATGGGCCAAAAAAGCGTTTGAAAAAAAATCGCGGGTCTGCTCGCTCTGAAACAATAACAACGAAACATGGAGGAACAAAAGTCTGCGTTTAAATCGCGTGTGTGTATATAGAGGTGTGTGTGGTTAAAACACATCAGCCTGCGGTCGCTCTTTAGCCTTACTAATGATTATTTCTGAAGGTAAACACAGTGAAGGCGGTGCGAAAGGCGGTGCGAGCTCGTCTTCTAGAGGCTGAGTTAACCCTCCCTCTGCCTCCTGGCGCTGCAGAGATGTCATGAAGTGAAGCAGGTTTTCCTTCTATAAAACAGCTGCGGGCAGCAGATACCGTGAGAGTCACAGACAGGAATTCATAGATCAAGGCAGACTGGTGCACACACTCTCCTCTCCTGTTTTGCCGATCAGGTGCTTAAACAAATATAGCTCTACACCCAGGGGCGGACTGGGACTACAAATCAGCCCGGGACTCTCGACCGCAAGTAAATACCGCTAGTAAATTGTCGGGGGGGGGGGGGGGCTAGTGACTTATCGCAGAGGTAGACATTAAGGGTAAAATGCCACTGGCCCTCTGTTCATATTTGGTTTATTAAAATAATGATATTGTGGTCATTGTTAAAAAATGTCTGCTATTTTTACGAGTATTATTATTTGTATAATGCGCTTTCTGCCTTCCTGTCATTAGGAGTTAGACATGTAATGGCTAGTAATTGATTTGATTAGAACCTTCATTATCCTAAACTGGTGGGACATTTCGCCAATACCTTTATATTGTCTACTCTTCACTTACTTGTCAGCATAGGTCGGCATTGATGTACAGAGCCGACAGAAGACCTTGTTTATATTGGCATCATATTGAGAGGTGACACGTCCTAAAACCAGGAAGTAGCTGCTGGTTCCCTCGACAAAAAGCAATGGGATTTCTCCACAGGGTTTTGGAAAATAGCTGGAAATAAGGTCTGTGGAAAACAAACCTATTTGATAAATGCACGTTTTGTTCAGCCGGATAATCTCCACATGTCTACCCTACTTTTATAATTTCCGAATCATAAATCTAATCGATAGATTATAAAAGGGTTTTAGGACGCGTGACCGCACCACTAGAAGCCAACTCCATCGATCAAGCTGAAACTTTCTCTCCCTCTTCTTCTCATGCTCCCTGTCACTCTCCTTTAAGTCCTCCGGTGACTTTCTTTTATTTGAAGATTGTTTTTTGCCCGGCGCTTGGCCGGTTACCGCTGGTATTAAAAACATTTTGACGAATGGTTAGGTGGCGCGATAGTCTTTAGTGAAGGAGCACACTCACAGGAGCCTGCTCGCGCTGCGCTCCGCAGCAAACAGCAGTTTGCTTTTCACCCAACAACGACAACCGACTCACGGAACGCTATGTTGTAGCGTTGATAAACGAAACAATTTAACTAAATTGCTAGTCAAAATACCAATACCACAGGACAATTTTTTTAAGGCAATATTTTTAGTGGCCCGAGCGCGGGCAAGTGGAAAGTACGTTATGCTGGCCTGGGGTGTCTTAATAGTGCTTCAGGGCCAGCGGGCCATTTAATGTCGAGCCCTGCCGGTTACCGGCCGGCCCACATCGTCCGACCGGCCCACTTCAATACCGGCCCATCGGGATTCGTCCCGAACGTCCCGATGGCCAGTCCGCCCCTGTCTACACCCCTGGCCGAAATGTCCTTAAAATGAAGTCCGAGTTCGACATTTTAATTCATGTCCTGCCAACACTGGCAGGACAGAAGGCGACACGCCCTTTCTAAGCCGTGTCCCTCACTCACTTCTCACATCCCAAGCTGCATCCCCAACAAGTGTATATGTTGTTAAATCGTTTCAGATGTGATGTTTCAGTTGTGCTCTTGATAAGCCATTAAAACAGTAAAAACACGTTCAGTTTCCTTTTGCTTTTTGTGTCTCCTGTTCACCAAAACATACCCATTTTAGATGGAAAAAGAAAGTAATCCAAAAGTAATCTAAAAGTAATCTGATTACGTTTTAAAGACACGTAACTGTAACTGTATTCGGATTACTTTCAGAGCCATGTAATCAGTAATCAGTAACTGATTACATTTACAAAGTAACCCTCCCAACCCTGAGTATACGTGACACTGTTGCCCCTTTCACACCAGCGCCTCTTCAGCTCCGGCTCGGAGCTAGAGCCTGAAAAGCGCCGGGTTTTCCAGTTCACACCGGAGCTGCGCCGGCTCTTAGCTCCGGAATCCGCTTCATTTCCAGCTCCAAAAAATTGTCGGTCCAGAGGCAAGAGCTTTGGAGCTAAGAGGTGACGTCGCTTACGTCTCTCTTACGTCGCTTACGTCTCTCTTACGTCGCTTACGTCGCTTACGTCTCTCTTACGTCGAGGCGTGCAGGAAACTAAACCCACCTCCCATGGGTCGACTGTTATGCCTGCCTACAAGCAGTAGTGCCTATAAACACACTTTATAAAGTCAGGCAGCACTAACCAGGCTTCGTGTGATTCTGTTTATTTGTGCCTTACTTTGACCATCCGTTCACTGTTATCGATCATTGTGGAGAGAGGCAGACGTGTTGTTTTGTATTATTGCAGCTATCGGATGCAAGTAGTCAGTTTAGCTTCGGTTGCTATGCTAACATCACCCGTTTTATACCAGAGAAACTTTCATAACAGCGTTGTGATACCAAACAGTGTCAATTCAGACTGACACACATTCACTTAGGCTAAGGGAACTGGGGATATGCATCAGCTGCTTGTGTGAGTCGGACAGTGAATACTTTAGAGCGGCCGCTGCAGTGTGAGCTAACCGGGAGCTAACGGGAGAATAAACTCCTGTGGAAGAGCAGCCAATACTGCAGCGGTCGGTAAATGCTGCAGAAACACATTAATAAACAATGAACCACGGCACTCTGGAGAAAAGTATAAGGTTGGAGAAGTCGTTATTCAATTTATTCTGGCTTCGTGTGATTAAAAGCAACACGATCATCGACCCGACGCAGTTGTTGTTGTGAGCTGCCGTTGGGGGGCAAATCAGCGATGTAAACGGTGACGTCATGACGCAGCAAGGGCAGCTCTGGGGCGCCAGTGGGCGGTGTGCACAGAGCGGGAGCTGAAAAGGGAAACCGGAGCTGAACCAGAAAAACTCCCGCTCGGAGCTAGAAACTGAAAAGCGCTGGTGTGAAAGGCAGTGCTTTCACTGAGTTGAGCTCTTAAGGCCCTGACACACCAAGCAGTCGCCAGAGGACTAGCCAACGCTGAAGTCGGCTGTTGCCTGGCTGTGTTCTCCTGCGTTTTGGCCATGTGTCGCACGGGAACACACCGCACCGACTTCAGTGCGTGAGTGGCAATAACTCTCCTTACCAGCAGGCGGCGGTAGTGTGTATTCGTCATTCAAAAGAGGCAACAACCGGAAGACAGAGAAGAAGAAGAGTATCTTTTCTCCGTAATATCATACAGAGCTGGCCTCTCCTGGATCAAGGTGATGAGCAGGTCTTCGTTTGCATCATTCCAGATCGCCATGATGAGATGAAAATGAATAGCAGTCTGTGTGTGCCTTCTTAAATCGTTTGTTTACGTCCCTCACTTCCGCTTCGCTTCTCATGCACTGATTTGCTAGCTGAACAGCCAATCAGAGTGATTATTTGGTCCGACTGCCAGACCCGATGCATGGCCGATTCAACATGTTGAATCGGCCATGCATCGGGTCTGGCAGTCCAAATAAGGCGTGTCACGGTCGACGGTGCCGGACACACCAACCTGACTACGGCGCCGCGAATGCCCGACAGCCTCTGACGGCCTCTGACTCCCAAAATCGGGTTGGTGTGTCAGGGCCTTGAGCCTGCAACCTAACCTGCTCCGGGGCAGGTAAGCCGCTCAGCATCAGTTACCATGGAGATCTAGCCCGGTAAGAAGAGAACCAGCGTCGTAGGACTGGAAAGCCGGAGTTTCCCCTGAAGTTAGCTGCTAAGCGAAAATCCTGCTTCGTAGTACAGGCCCCAGGACTGACTGAAGACATGTGGAACAGTGGACAGGCATGGTTCCATGTACAGGAAACTGGAACTTTGAACAGGTGTTTTCATCTTTTCTGCCTGAAGATTCACAAGTTCTTGATCAGGTGTTTGATGTGGGCTGGCATGATCCTTTCTGCAGCGATAAATAAAGAAAACAAAGAAAACATTTTTAATAATGGTATCAACAATAATATTAGTATAACTATTTGTATAGCACTTACACAATTGCAAAGTGATTCTCAAAACAAAAATAAAGAACAAAACAATATCATTAATAAAAAAATCATATGGCACATTTCACAATACAAATGCAACCTACATCATATACTAAGCCCACTAACAGGTGCTAAAAGCATTTCGTAAGCTCTTTAAACAAAATGCCTTTTGAGGGCATGAAGTGACAAAAACGTTCAACATGTCTCCATTAAGGCCCATTGTAAATTCAGCCTGATCTTTCCTCAGAGCAGCAGCTGCACACCTTTAGTAAATCTGCCAAAAATGCCACATTATCGACCTGAAAGTGCACAAAAAGCAGACTTGGACGCTCCTCACGGTCCTGACATCCTCCACGTGTTGACATGTTCACTAGCAGGAACCACGCCACAACAGTGTGATGTTTGTAGGTTTATTGCAAGAAGTAACAATGAATTGATATGGAGGGGTTGATGAGATGTTGGTCTGGCGGGACGTGCTGTGGTCCGTGCAGAGGGAGACTCAGAGTAGGGGTACCGTCTCCGGCATGATCTGCTCGGGTTGATTGCGGGCCCCCAGACGATACCTAGAATTAAAATGTTTAAAATATATACAGTTTAAATTAGGGCTGTCAAACGATTACAATTTTTAATCAGATTAATCACAGCTTAAAAATGAATTAATCATGATTAATCACCATTCGAACTATGTCCAAAATATGCCATTTATTTATGTATATTGTTGTGGGAATGGAAAGATAAATGAAAGAAGGCGGATATATCAATTTAACATACAGTATCTATGTTTATTATAACATTTTTCTGCATGTCAAAATGAAAGACAACCCACACACCTATCAATCATCAAACCGTGGGGTCTTAATTCATTACGTGTTGATTTCTATCAACGGGGGAGTACTTCAGGAAAGTCGACAGAGGGGGGGGGGGGCGGCGGCTAGTGAAGTACTTCGTGACCACAGAGTGTGAACGTTGTGATCAGCTGTTTTAGCGCAGTTCTCCAGTGAAGGGGGGAGTCTCCCTCCGCAGCCGGTTGGCGTAGTTTTGGCACAATTCCGTTGTACAGACCGACGTTAACAGCAGCCCTGTCTGTGCACACGGAGACCGACTCTGTCGTCCGGTGATCTAACCGCCTTCTGGAAAAGCTTCACAAGTACGTCGGTACGCAAATGCGCTTTGTGACACAAGTGACGGTACGCATTTCAGATTACGCACATAACCTGCGTACCAGTTATGTGCATCCCTGTACCAGAGCCATATTATTACTATTATATGGAGAGAATGGAGACAAGCAGTGGCCGAAGGTTTGGCCGGATATAAATAGGGGTGGCCGTGATTAGAGACGGGGTTTAGGCGTGGCCATGCTCCTGAACCTAGGTTAACAAGTTAACTTCATTTACCGAAAGCAGCTACCGTTTTTGTTTTTAGGTTTATTGCAATAAGTAACAATGAATTGATATGGAGGGGTTGATAAGATGTACTGGTCTGGCTGGACGTGCTGTGGTCCGTGCAGAGGGAGACTCAGAGTGGGGGTACCGTCTCCGGCATGATCTGCTCGGGCTGATTGCGGGCCCCCAAAAGAGTCGGATTAAATGCAGCTGACTTGAGCGTGTGCATATCTGACGTCGTTTAGATCGTTGCGGATGTAAGCGTGGTACGCTTGGGATGACCAGCGGCCGAGGGCCTAGATGGTTTGGATAAGAGATGCCCGGTCTAGCTGCCGTGGACGCTGTGCTGATGCGGGACAAATGGCTCTAATAGTGCTCTGAGAATGCCCCCAAAATACGCGGGATGTTCGGAAAGAATTTCTGGAACCAGAGCGCCCCAGTATGTTCCCTGGTTAAATTGTTTAATGCGGCCGGCGGCTTGACTAGCAAAGTGAACGTGGTAGGTGTAGAAACCTGAACCTCCGAACCGTAAGGCCATGTCGGGCTCTATGAAGAGGTATTCGTCCAACTCGGTTCTGCGTGTGGGATAGACTGAGCAGATGACTTTGCAGTAAAGGGAAAATGCTAAGGTGAACTCTGCAGGGGTTCATTCCTTAGACCTCAGAGGTGATGGGTTGCGAAGCTGGACTAAACCGAAGCTGGTCTGCATTTCCCTGGGCTGGCTAGTGTCAATGATTGATGGCTGTAGTAGCTGAGCTAAATCTACATAATTACAGAGGAGAATTTGCTGGCGCAAGACGGGAGACACGGGAGGCTGTCTGGATGGGTGGTGTTGCTGCGGCTAGAGTGTAGTTAGTTGCACAAGGAGGAAAAACATTTGGGTGTTGGGGAAGGGATGGGGTAGGGATTGGGGGAGGGGAAAAAGGGATGGAGGGATGAAGGGAGGGGGAAAGGATAGACCAGTTTGAAATGGAGGTGCTGGATGAGAGTCAGCTATTAGATTAGCATATAGCATGGCCCCTTGGGTTGCTATGAAGTTAGCTGCTAAAGGAGGAAGGTAAGCAGGAGCTGGGTTGCTGTGGACGGCTGAAGGTAGAGAAGAAGAAGGGATGGAGGGATGGAGGGATGAAGGGATGTATGTGCAAGGGGATTTTGTGAGGCCTGTGAGCACAGGGATGAGACTGAGAGAAAGGTTGACATGAGCTGCGACATGTCAGACACAGAGAGAGCAGGCACAGGGGGGTAATACAACCGCCAGGGGGTGCTGGTGAATCAGGATGTGTCCGTGGAGGAGAACGGAGGCCTGTGACGTCACGAGTCGTGGCGCGCGTGCAGTGTTTGACTCTGAAGCGGGAAGAGCTGTGGGTCTTGTTGTTACCGGTGTGCTGCTGTAAGCTTTGTAGAGGTTGCACAGTCTTGCCTTGTTGTCGTTTCGATGGAAATGGATGCCATGTTCTTTGAAGTCGGAAGACTGTCCACTTCCTGAGTTCGAGCTCCGTTTGCAGATTCGTCCGAGAGGCGTGTCGAGTGCGCCGCGGTGAGTGGATGAGGCAGGCGACCGGTGGTGGGGAGATTCTTTCACACACAGTGACGTCACAAGCTACCCACAATGCAACACGCGCCATATATATATATATATATATATATATATATATATAAATACGCCATTTTCCTGGAGGTGCAAATATCCTGGAGGTGCAAATATAAACAGCTAGCTAACGTAGCCAGGCAGAGCGCACTAGGTTTGTTTTCTGAATTAACAACCGAAGAAATCGCTGCATGTCTTCGGATTACATCTCTGGACTTGAGGGGTGTGCTCTAGGTCGTTACCAGTGTAAACTAGAGCTGTGTGGGTTGTCGGATTGCCTTTACAGACTGAGTTGATTTTGGCTGCATCTACGTCTAATTTCTGGAAACACCAGGTGAATACCCCACTTGTCACAATAATATTATCATGCCATTGCATATATGTGGTATTTTAGAGTTGACTAGATATTGATTAAGGCAATAGACTATGATATTCAGTACAGCAAGCTTAGCAACACCTAGACGGTGTACGGCTAAACCCTTGGCCTGCTTGCACCTCGCGTAAAACGGCGGATACCGGAAGTACGGTGTCGCCCTCGGCCCAATACCCGTATGTGTGTGTGAACGAATTGGAGCTGGCTGTGCCTGTTGTGGCCCTGATTGTTTGCCCTCGCTGACGGAGGAGACAAAGCCTGGGATCTATCTGGAGTTGGAGGTATTTCGTTGGGGGAGCTTGAATGGAAGTGACGGCTGGTGTGTGTGGGACACTGATTGCCGAGCGCAAGCGGCTCCGTTCGGATGCTTGGCTGTGATCCGGCTGAAGTGCCGTGGATGGCAGATAGCCGATGTCGATGAGATCTTCGTCTGACCCCGGCAAGTTTATCAGCAGTTCGGGATCCATGGTGAGTTTAAATGGTTGTAGTAGTAGCGTTTAAAGTTTGTTTGAACCGTGACGTGTTCTCGAGTGAGGGAACAATGGAGCGTGAGATGGGCCGGAGAATCGGAGCAGCGGGAGCGGTACTGCAGTCGCTTTACCGCACCGTTGTGACGAAAAGGGAGCTGAGCCAGAAGGCAAAGCTCTCTGTCTACCGGGCCATTTTCGTTCCTACCCTCACCTATGGTCATGAAGGATGGGTCATGACCGAAAGAACGAGATCGCGGATACAAGCGGCCGAGATGGGTTTTCTCCGCCGGGTGGCTGGTGTCTCCCTTAGGGATAAGGTGAGAAGTTCGGTCATCAGGGAGGGACTCGGAGTTGAGCCGCTCCTCCTTCGCGTCGAAAGGAGCCAGTTGAGGTGGTTCGGGCACCTAGTTAGGATGCCACCTGGGCGCCTCCCTAGGGAGGTGTTCCAGGCACGTCCAGCTGGGAAGAGACCAAGGGGTAGACCTAGGACCAGGTGGAGGGATTATATCTCTTCGCTGGCCTGGGAGCGCCTTGGGATCCCCCAGTCAGAGCTGGTTGATGTCGCCAGGGAAAAGAAAGTTTGGGGCTCTCTGCTGGAACTGCTACCCCCGCGACCCGACCACGGATAAGCGGGAGAAGATGGATGGATGGATGGATGAACCGTGACGTGAATCACGGTCTGCCTGTCTGTCTTTGAGAGAATGGAGACAAGCAGTGGCCGGATGTTTGAGTTTAGAGACGGCGTTTAGGCGTGGCCATACTTCATTTACTGAAAGCAGCTACCGTTTTTAAACTATAGTTAGAAATGTAAGAGGTTTATTTCTCACTCAGAACAATGGAAAGGCTCTCCTTTCACAGCACATCTCCATAGAAACCTTTGATCTCTGGGCTCACATACACGGGTGTTTGATAACGTCGTCACCATAGTAACCTTTGATATCTGGGCTGACACACACAGGTGTTTGATAAGGTCGTCACCTCAAACACAAACACACAGGCCGTGTCTCAATTCAGGGGTTGCATCCTTCGAAGGGTGCATTCGTAGACCACATACGTCACTTCCGCCGAAAGAAGGCTGTCCCAATTCAAACAAAAGACAAGACTCCTCCGAATGCAGCCCACGAATGCGGCCTTCTTTTCCCGGATTTTTGAAGGATACATCTGATGTATCCTCCGCGGTCTACCATATCCCAGGATGCAATGCGCGCTGGGTACGAGTGAGTTAAGTTTTGTTCAAATTAAATGGCGGTCTGGTCTCCCCAGCAGAGTGGATTTCAAAGCAGCAGCAAGCGGAGGAATCACTATTAAATGTGAGTATTGGGTTTTTAACTTACTTTAAAATAACTAACGACACACGTCAAACCCAAGGGGCATTAAAACGTACATTTTCGTTAAATAATACGGATAAATACGTGACGTTAGTGACGGTAACTAGCTAGCTGGACGTGCTGCACTGTTGGTTTACACTTATTCTTAATTCAATTCAGAAGTTTACTAAAGTCATACAGAGATCTTGGCTCTGTTATAGATAAGTTATACTTTATATTACATCTATAAATAGACCAAAGTGAAAACATTTAGACCTGTATAGCCTACAGTACGGTGGGATTTATAAAATGGTACCCTGACGTAGCTGCTGTTTGCTTTATTTATTTCTGACATTTTGCAATGTTTTACTGTTTATTAAACTTTGGGACAACATTACAACCTTTTTATTCAGCTCATGCTGCTTTGAGGTAGGGCTACAAATTATTTGAAATATTTCAGATTTGATCATCTTTTATTTGGGTTAAAGTTTATTTAATTTATCCTAATCCCATAATAATAACACAATCAAAAATGGACAGCAGCCTTTTGCTTGTAGTTGTTGCAGTGCTGTCAAAGGGATGCAAGCTGTGACTGTCATTTCTTGTCTTTAGTTTTATAAAAACCAAGACAGTACATCATTTTAAATAATCCTTTAGGGATTGTTTGTCTGTGTTTAATATGATGAATTCACTTTTTTCCTCTTGTTTTTCTCTGTGATTAGGACAATTCTGGAAAAATTAATCTGCTGGAGAAGGACCCTTAATCTGAAAAGTGCACGGCAAATCAGCAGGACAGAGCTGCCATCCACCTGGACCCCCGTGGTGCTGGAGAAAGCAGAACGGCGTTCAGGAACATCATCCACCCAAAACTCTGCTTACTGCACTCCTACAGGCGTATGACTGCAGAACTGTAGAGATCATCACTGCTGTCACTTCAGCCTTACATACTTTTACTTCAAATTAACACATTTCATCTGTGTGCCATATAGTACATCTCATTTTGCATACTGTATATACTTATTACATTGCTGTTAACAGTTTATTTATTTGCAATACTCTCTAGATTTAATCTACAATTTAGATTATATTACCTAATCTAAATTGTGTTTGTTTATATTAATCTATATTTTATCTTGCACTTTTTTTGTGTCTTAGTTTCAGAATTTTATTTTTTCTGTGTCCTTTCTTTTAATATATGTAATGATTATAGCTCGAGTCTTTCTGATTCCGAAACAGCAGCACATATATTAAAAACAAACAACTCGATAAACACACTTTTGCTGATTTGTTTTACTGCTGGTGATGTGAAATTACATGATTGATTTCCTCTGTCTCAATGATGAACATTATAATAATAGTAGACATGAAGCTGCAGAGAGAGGATGGATATATTCTTACCTCTATTTTGTGATTAGATGAACATACAACATTGAATTAAAATAGTAATTGTTAAACACATTGTTTATTTCATTTACTGAGGTTTTAACCATTATTTACAACATGTGTACATAAGCAGTGGAATAATAGGATATCTCTAGGTCATTAAACTGTCTTCTGTTTAATTATATTAATACAAAAAATAGGTCATAGAAAATCTTGAATTATGTATTTCAGCAGAGCAGGGGGTCATGGTGGTGCTGGACCTGGAGGTGCTGACCTGGTGTCAGTGGGACATAATCTGGGCTGGTTTAGGGGAAGAAAGAGAATATAAACAATATTATAATCAAAGCTATTAAGATTAGAAAACTAATATTGTTAAGAATCAATTTATACAACATGCTGTTGTTCATTTAAAAAAACATCATTTTATCAGTGCAGAAAAATTAAGACTTATTTAAAATATGAAATAATATGATTAAATTACATCAGCTATATACATAATGTACTTGTTAACTTACTAATGTAACATTACAGGGGGCTAAAGGAACACCTTAATCGTATTTACCTGGCCATGGTTCGCTCCGTAGGCTAGACCGTCTCATTGCGTAGGCCGCTCGGTCCAGCGTACCCGGTATACGTGGGCTGCATCCATCGTGGACCGTGTAGGCTGCGTCCTCCGAAGGATTCAGCCCCTGAATTGAGACACAGACTGTCTCAGCCACAGACTGTCTCAGCATATTATTTTCATACTGACTTCAACATGTTCCACATATTTTATACATTATTGGTGACGTTTGGTTTTAGTTCAAAAGTTTGCAGTTAAAATATTCTGCTGCTTTCCCAAGCCTTTTTACTTTCTTTTCTCTTCTTAATACACATTCATTCACTACTACTTACATATAACTCCTTCAGCCTACTATCAGCTATAAACCATTCAAATATTACATTATTCAGCTATTTCCAGACATTGAGGCTATACATGTTGTTTATACCTTTGGACTTTGAAGTTCCAAACAATTCAAAACATCGAGGTCAAGCTGGGTCAAGATCATACATCTGTTTACCTCAAAGACACATGAAACAGCACAAATGAAAAACAAAATGCCATGAGGGCACACTTACTCCTGTCTCCTTCTCACACACAATCACTCACACATATACAAGTATAAGGAGGTTTAATATGTAGAGTGTGTATGAGTCTGGGAATGAGGGAGTGAGAGAAAAAGAGAGAGAGAAAGAAAGAAAGATATGAGGCGAAAACGGCGACTTGCTGTAAACCAAATCTACTGTATATTGTTGTCTCTGTACACACACACACATTTCTCAGCTGATACCACTCTTCCACATCCATACCAACACACCTACATCATATTAGTTGCATACATGTATTCCAATGGCTGTCAGGGCCCCATTATACAACAGGCAAAGAAACCAAGAAATTAAATGGTAAAATGTCACATCATGGTCATATACAGTCAAAAGGACAAATTGAACTATTCTAATCCAATATAAAACCCTGACATTACAAAATGCATGATTTTATACCGGTATGGCGGAGAGATCAAAAGATGTTATAATGGGAGTGGATGGGACATTTTTGTCCGCGAGTGGCCAATGTGAGTTTTTTCTTTAATCTGATTCTGTGCAAAAACTAATAATCCACCAAAATAAATGTTGCTAATCTTTGACATATCCAACATTCATTATATGGAAAATAACTGCCTTTTTGTGCATGTTTTTCATAGAAAACGCAAATTCATGTTTTCAAACTGGCAGTTCAAGGGTTAAAATCCTGAACATAATTTAACATTTGGTATTTTTGATCAGGACTGAAGTTGATTGAAAGATTTAACCCCAAAAAGTTTTAAAAAATATTAATCTGTTGTCATTTTAGAGCAGTTTTTGGAAGTGGACATTTTTGTCCCGAATGACTGACTTTTTTGTTCAATCTGATTTTGTGCAAAAACTAATAATGCAAAAAAATCCATTTTGTTGCTAATCTTTGACATATCCAAGACTGTTATAAAAAAAAAAAAAAGGGCCAGTCGCCAGATATTTCTCTGTTTTCATCATGAAAAAAACAGTGGTTTCATGTATTCAAAATGGCATTTAAAGGGTTAAAATCCTGAAAATGATTACATTTTTGGTATTTTCTATTAGGGTGGAAGTTGCTTTAAAGATTGAACCCAAACAAGTTGTGAAAAAAACCTTTTAATATAACGTTTTTATCAACGTATTTTGCAGTGGACATTTGTGTCTCGAATGACTAATTTGCGTAGTCGATTTGTTACACAGTGAATTAAAGACAGATTTGAAAAATTGGAATTCCAAAATAGATCGAGAAAATAGCCTCGTTACAAAAGATCAGGCCATTTGCACCAACACAAACAAAGTTATTGCAAAATCAAAAGTGAAAAATGACCCATATGGACAAAAACGTCCACAGTGATACCAGAGGGTTAAACCTTTTCTTTTAAATATTAAGCTTCTTCACTATTTTTCCTACTCTTCCAGTTTAACATTTCACTTTCAAGTTTTCAACAAAGTTATTGCAATGCATTTGAGCTGTAACCATTTTTGATTCAAATCATTTCACTTCAGCAACAAATGTACACGGTTTACAGCATTCGCACGCATTTTCAGCAGGAAATGCATTTTCTAGTATTCTATTACATTTCTGCTAAAAGAGCCCCCTAAATACACTGGACCTTTCCAATACATTTAAATATTTAACACCTTAGCAATTTGGATGTTTGGCAGTTAATAGTCTGCATAAAGCAGTAAGCTACGTATGAATTCAGAACACAAGGCTGTCCAAATGTTTAGGCATCTGTGAACTTAATCAAATGGTAACTTAACTGCAAAAATGTGTAAACATTATTTAAGAGACACAATTGATTTAAAAACACTAGTTTTATTTGATCAAATCCCCACACAGCAAAATAAAAATGGTAGCGTTTCAAGGTTTCAGCACGAAAAACAAGATATTTCGACATCTTTACATACCAAATACAGAAACCCACCACTTACACACCACATCCAAATCAAGAGGACAAAATAGATAAGGACAAGTGCACGGTCTAATTTAGTTTTAAAAAAAAATGATGTTACTGAAAAAAACAAAACATTTACAAGACAAGTATTTTTTTTACCTTTATATCAAGGAAAATCCACACGTAAACAACTAATTGCAGTGCAAATTGTCTTGATTGGCCTAACCGTTTCCTACAGCCCGTTTAATAATATTGCACACTTATTTTACACACCCGCAGAGCCATTTTAAAGTGCCAGCTTGGAACTGGATTGATAGCCAGCTTGCAACATTTTTTGGTTCTAAATTCATTACTGAAATCAGTCTAGGATGCATTTAAAATTGTAACATTGTATGAGATTTTCAGATTGATATAACTACATGCAACTGTGCTGCGAACAACTGAAACAAAACCAAATAAAGAAATCCAAAGAACATTCAGCCATTTGTGCTGTAATAAAGAGGAAATACATTCTGTGAAACTGCAAACCTGCAAATTCATAAATGCATAGACATGTTTTGAAGATCTTAAAACAGTCAATTTCAAAATACAGGAATCAACTCATGTGTGAGACTTTAGAACGTTGGAGTGAAAATAATTGACTGGAAAACTAAAAATGCAAACGGTCAGAAATCCAATATATAATTGAGACTGCAGGAAGTTTCTATCCAGCTACATGTAAGAGTATGAGTTTATTAAATGTTTGTAATCTAAGTCTAAAAACAGTTACGTGTTGCACAAGATATAACCAAAGCATTTAAACTGACAAATCAAACACAAAAAGGTGGGTAAAGGTTGTTACATTAGTACCATTTGATAAACACTCCCTTCCACCAGTGATACACATCTTTCAAACTGATAAACATTTAAGATGTTTTATTTCACAGAAAATAATATACTCTGGATTAATATATATATATAGACGGAAATAAAATCAAAAATGTTGACAGATCAGCTTATCATCTCACATTAAAGAATAAGGCGAAGATATTAACAGACTGATACGGACAGAGCGGCAAATGAAACCAGATGTCTTTCTGTGAGGAAAGGTACAGTAGTTATGGTTTTCCAGGCCTGACAGAGGTAGGTAGCATTGGGCCCCGATCAGGGCCAGAAACCTGAGAAAACACACAGATTACCCTTACCCTCCAGAAAGCTAAAATATATATGAATGTACAAACAAACCCATTTGCAGGCACATATACAGTATCCAAGTGTGGTTGCCCAGCAAACAGTCTGTCCGGTGTGATCGGTTAGACTTTGAGCTGATTTAGTCAAAGCCTATCAAAACTGAGGTGATCTGTCTGACAGCCAAGCCCACCAGTGAGTAACTAATATGCTACACGTCATGCGTCTGCACTGCAGGTAAACGGTAGTCTTGATAGAAAAAAAAAAGTATGAAAAGTATGTTTGCGATAGCACTTTTTGTAAGAACCTGAATAACTGTGTTGTGTTATTAGACTGTGTCTTAAGGCTGCTAGGCCACAGAGTGGTGTGTTGCACTTAGAAGCAGCACCAGAACTAACATGCTCGGCTATAAACCGGGCGTCTAATACGTATCAGTACATGATGTTCTTGTACCTGGCAGGTTGCATGGTGTTAGTCACATTCAGTGGAGTGCAAACAGCGAGAGGCTTTCAAATAAAAGTGACTACTCCAGGATTAACATTAATGTTGGTACAATGTGAATGCTCTTGTGAGTGTGACATTAATGTGCTGATTATGTTTACAACATTTAAAGTGAAGAAGCTAACAAGGTAGTGATCAAAGCGTGATGACTAAGTTTATCGTGTGCAAGGCTTCATTCATAATTTTGTGCAAAAACAGCTGAACATAACTGTGACAAGGAGGAACATGTGTGTTTCCTGTGATAATGTCAAGAGTGAATATGTAAGTAATGCATACTAGTAACTGTTATAACATTGACACCAGTGTCTGTGATCAACCCACCTACAGTAAAACTCAAAGTATTTATGCTGATAAGTATTTCCATAATGCTTGTGCAATAACACCAACACCTGCTTGTTAGAGCAAACTAAAAAGGACCCATTTCCTTAAAAAGAAAGGCACAAAGGCACTAGCTTTAAAGTAGCTACTAGGCTTTCAGGTCCATCAAGATTACATCTACACCTATGCTGCTACATAGAGACAAATAGTTATAGAAACATCACCCAATATGTAATACACACAATAATCTATTAACATATACCTGGCAAAAGAGGAAGTGTAAGCTCAAAGGCATTTCATGTTAAAACCATAACATTATCTGAAAACTAACGTTGCAGCCAATTCCACTATACAAACAGCTGGTCATTAAAACCAGGGCAAATACAATGAACAGATAGAGACTTTGGTATAGAAGACCTTTGACATACCATATCTCAGCCTCGGAGGACTTTTGTATGTGGACACTAGTATTCACGTCGTTCTCGTGTACGGATCATACATTACACATGCCATCTCTAAATAGGCCAGTCTCCAGCAGATGTACTACTTTAGGACCAAAGGCCCTGATTAAATCTGCCTCATCTGACCTAGAGAGAATCCGTTTGGATTGTACTCCACCACCCTGTAATTAAAATCTGCTCTTCCCAGAACATGCCTAACATTAAACTGACGCAGGTCCGGATGCATGAGCATGCTCCATCCCGCCTCAGAAGGTCAGTCTCTTAGCAGTGATAAACTCCTCCAGTTGAATCTTGCCGCTGCCCATGAGGCCGAAAGCAGGATACATTGTTCCTGAACAATCCACCTGCCTCTCATAAAGGCACCTCATGGTGTCGGCATCATAAAAATACACCCGGCACGCGTCGTAATCAAGGCATACACCGATGCGCTGTGGCAAGGGGAGCACGCGGTTGCCAGGGTCGCTGGACGCTGCATGTGCTGTGGAGACAGAGGACGTCTTGGGGATGAAGAGTTTGCCCATGCCCAGGGTGAGGAGGGTGAAGGGCTGGGAGAGCTCATAGCATGTGTCCTCACTGCCGCTGTCATGCCCACTGTCATGGTCATACCTGGTGAGAGGAAAGACAACAGCAGATACATTTCGTATCAAATGTTTGAAAACAATGTCATAATCATGTGGAAATTAATGTTTAATAAAAGTGATCTGCCCCAATGCAACCCAAGTGTGTGAAAAATATGAAGGCCGAAACTAAAGATTACTTCAATTGTTTTCTCAAATTATTTGGTCACGAGAATTGTCAGAAAATAGAATAGACCCCTTAAGAACTTTCTACAGCCTGAAACAGCATTACAAAACAGAAACACATTTGATATACAATCAAAAACTTTAAAAAACAAAAGTACAAATATTATGTTCACATTTTGAAAGTGGATTGAACCTGTAAAATCTTGCAAACAATTAATTGTGGAATTTGAAACGGATCAGTTTTTTAAAATACATTTTAACAAATGTACAGCGTCATGTTAAACTTATTTGTTATTATTAAGCGCTAAGAATGCACACTCAACCTTCAAATTCAATACTGCCCTGTGTGATTCACCTCACATGCATCGTGTAATAACCAAAGAACTAAGATGTCTTTGCGTAAATAAATGTGTTCCTTTACACTGATCAGTGAGAAAGGCAGGCTTTGTCTGAGACTAAGCTCTCTACCAGTTTATCCTGGTTCTTACATCACAGGATTAGGTATGACTCGAGCACACTTATCGCTGTGCTGACTTTGTTTACGTCTGTTTGTGCTGCAGTAAGGTATGCAAAGGTACACACAAATTGTACAACCAAAATGTAATTGTTGCAGTTTTACCATTTCTGTTTTTAATGGATGAACTTCGGGTCAGCTGCGGGTTGTGTACGTAGAGATCTGCTTGCACTTACCTTGGGCTGCTGGTATCTCTCGGATTGTGAAACCATTCGAGAAGCTTCGAGTCAGACGCCACTCCAAATTTAACCATGTAGGAGTACGGCTCCACCTTGAAGGCCCAATAGTGTCTGCAAAACAAATGGGAACACATTATTTTAATCCTGCAGGGCTGGCAATTACAATGATCTCTTGATTATCATTTGGCCTTTCACATTCCTGGTGCCGATAAAATCTTCTCAGCAACTTGATTGGAGGCTAAAAAAAGACTGTAGAGAAATGACAAGAACCTTCTGCTCAAAATAATTTAAAAAAAAGTTCCATCTCGGTTTTCACTTATATTTTATATCTAGGCAGCATGACATTAATAGTCTAATGTTTCTGTTTTCACTGAACACCTATCAAATTAAGGAAACAACTTCTTTGTATAAAATCAAGGGTTGTCAGCTTTCTGCATACCTTCCCTGAGAGATGCCCATGTCCCCAATGATGTAGTCCAGTCCGATGAAGCTGCCCGTCTGCACACGCTCTGCAGCCAGGAGGAAGGCCATGCTAGCTACGCTCTCCACAGTGTCCCGGCGGTTGTTGAGAATTAGCCGCTCCGTGCTGAAGCCACATTTGTCGCTGAACAGGAAACCAAAAGCTGAATGTGTAGAGATGGAGGGAGAACGAACCATTGATTAAACAAACGGGGGAGAGAAGACAAATTACAGAAGGGTGATCAAAACAAGAAAAAGGTGGAGAATAAAAAGCATTCAAAAGAAATCAGAAAAGGAAACTGAGTCTATACAATTTGTGCAAAAGGCAGAGTTGTATTCCCTCTTTTAGAGAACTGGAAATGCGTAGGTGACAAGAGTGGACACACGAGGGCGCTACAGTACAATCTTAAAGAGCTTAGACCTAGATGCCATCATTATCGAACCATGAAGAATAACAGCCATAAAGCTCAATCCATGTGCAGATGTTATTTATATTTAATATGTGGGTGCAATTAAATGCATTCTATACATGGTTTATGGGCCAAAGGCCACAATTACAATATCCAGAATACCATGTAATCCAAGGTCTACAGGGGAAGACCATTTAATTAGCATGCGTGTAGGGAAGTGCTTCCAAAAACTAGGCCATATTAATGATAAAAGTAGAACCCTGCCTAAAGGCTGAGCAGATAATAATGCTGCCGCTTTATGTTATGTAGTTTAGGCTTAAAATCCAATGCCAAAATATGTCAGAAACCTAAGACATTAGGTGCATAAAACCTTTGATTATTCATACAATTTGAATCAAATAATTTTCTTCGACATCTGGGTATCCAAAAAATAAAAAGCATCAGTTCAGCCAATTTTGTAAATCTTCCATGGAAATCCATGTTGCAAACATCTGCTCAGTACTGCAAGTGTGAGGCTACCAGTAATTTAATAAATAAAAGAAAATGGGCCAAAATTAATTGAGCAACATGATGTAACTAGTCCCAAAGTGACAATATTTTTTATTTGAAATCCAGTTAAGTAGTAGACAGATATTTATATTATGGATTTTCTTTCTACAGTGAGTTAATGAGTTGGCAGCACAAGGGACTGAAAACCGAGCTCGACCATGAATAGACCTCAAAATCTTTCAGCAGCAATTTGCTTTTACACAGCCAGCATATTAGCTGTTAAACATGCTGGTTCTACGCTTTGAGGGTTTGAATGATGTCCTACTAAAAAAGACTGATAAACGCTGACCAGCCAGGATATAAGTGATGACATGTTGCAATGTCCTTATACATTTTGATTAGCGCTATAGCTGCAATGGATAGATTTGTTTTTATGCATTTGTGTCCACTCATGCTTCGTCATGAGTGGCCATGTGAGAGAGCCAGTCCGCGTTTTGTCCTCTGCCTTTCATTGGCCTGAAATGTCACCTCATTACTGTTGCACAGTGAATCCATGCACTCTGTCTTACACAAACCAGAGAGCACAGGAATGTGGAAGCGCCAACCACAACACCAATGACAAGGCGTGTGTAGGAAACCAATCAAAGCACAGCCATGTCAGATGAGGGAGTGACGTGTCATATAGCATGTGTGCAGGCCCCTGCCATGGGAGGGGGAAATGTACAATCTGAATTGTGACAAAACCAAAACAGCACCACAGAAGACGCCTCTGCAAATCTCAGATTTTTACACTTGCAGTATGAATAATCAGTGTAAGCAGCGAGGAGAATTTAATTATTGCCAGCTGAATATATATCAAAGTGGCAGTGCTATCATGGGAGGATAGGATTTGAATTCAAGTTCAGCAGATGGCTTGGGAGGATTTTAATGAATTCCACCTGGCGTCTGTCAGGGAAGCTGAAATGGGACGCAACAGATGCAACTACAGGTTTGTTTTCCAAGCTGCCATGCTGCACGACACCTTCCACTCCAACACACACAAAAGCTATACTGGCTTCAGCCATCTGAAACACACAAAACATTAACATGGTGATAAACTAAAACACCATTGCATTCATTACCGCCATCAAGCATGCGGCAAGAGAATTCCAAATGTAAAAACAGCAAAGCATCTGTGATGTGATAATCCTCCTAAAATCCAAGACACTCAGACGTGTTCAGAGAGGGAAAGGAGAGAAGAGCTTAGCTGTTGCCTTGGCAAGAAGAGGCCCAACAACAGGGGCTGTTAGTCAATTCAATAATGCACTTAGCAACAACATCTATAACATTGATTGAGCTTAATCTTTTAAAAACATAGCACACACTTTGACTGCATTTTAAAAAAGGAACTCAAATAACCTCTTCCATTCTATTCCTTTATCCACTTAGGTCCAACTCAAGACCCAAAGGACAGACCAAGAACACACACCCATCATTGGGGGGGGAATAAACCGACATGTGCAATACATTTTCTGGAAAATGTCAGCAGGCGTGTCGAGCTTACCAGGTGCAGGGGGGGTGTGGAAGGTGACCTCAGGGCTGTGGGGGCTGAACATGGAGTTCCTGCAGCTTTTGACCCTGAAGGAGAACAGGCTGTCAGGCTCCAGGTCACACACCACAGTGTTGGGACCATACACCTTGTCTGTAGCCCTCCAGGCCCCACTGTCCTCCCCGTCCTCCTGGGACGGGGACTGGCCGCCCAGTCTAGAGAAAACAATAATATAGTTAAAGATATTTTCCAGACATTTTTCACATAACTATAACTTATTTGTGGATAACCACAATGCTCCACTCTTCTCTTGCCGTTATATCTTTGTACGTGTGCACCCACCTGCGATACTCCATCACGTGGTGATCTGTGGGGAGGTGGTCATCAGACAGCCTCCAGCAGATCGAGGCCTCGTTATAGACCCTGCTAGTGGACAGGTCAATCAGGGGAGGGTCTGGAACTGAAGATTAGAAAGACATGAAGAAAACAAAAATGACCAATTAGTCAACACAAGTCATCATTTTAAAAACATTATGCACATGATGGCGGTGAACCCTGAAGTGAAAACTTGGTTCAGGTTATTAGCAAAATGCAGAGCTTATGCATAACTGGAAAACCTACTCTTTAAAATCACAAAGAAACGCCAGTATAACCTCCTGTGTCCTAATCATGCTTAGTACAGCGCTTCAGCTCAATAACTAGGGTTTAAGCAAATGCCGTAGTGCAAGTGTGGCAAAGATTAGATTTGTCAGGAACAGGACTATCCCCTCGGGACAATGGACAAGACTGTCTCGCATAATGGAGCCTGTTAAGAGGTTTTTATGTCAACTCACTGCCAGGAAATGCACTTAGTAAATCACCCGCACTACCAACACTTTTCTCTTCCTCACCCACTTTCACCCTCAATGTCCTTTCGTCCATCCCTTTACCATGGTCATTTGCGGCAAATTGTTCCCCTTTTGGTTGTGAAGAATTCCTAAGAAGCATCAAACTCTCTACCTCCGACTTAACATCCTTCTAAATGCCAAAAGCCCACTTCTCATCGTCTGATTTCTGTCCACATAATCCACTTTATCGTTAACGGTTCTCTCGGGCCGAGGCTAATATTTCTCCTGAAACAAACAATCTCATTGCTGTAACCATGTGGGTCGGTGACTTTTCTCTGGGATAAAGGCTTTCTTCTACACTCTTCATTCTCCCTGTGAGAATTTCCCCCATTCCCTTTGTAATAGTTCCCCTATTTTTCTCCACCCTTCACATTTTTGACATTCAGACTTCATTTTCTAAACCTCTTTCCCCTACAGATAGATTCCCCTTGTTGACCATTGTCACCACGGAAACAGAGCTCTCTGGGCCTCCAAAGTCACTCTGCTTATCCTTAGTATCGAAAGTCTTTGTCGCATGCACAACTCTATTTTAAAGCCCAATGCATCTTCATTTAACACTGCCAAACTTTTCTTGAAAACATTTCGTCTATCAAATATACCTAACTTTAGTAATGTCATGACGAAACTTGAACTTTATTTTGAGTGTTCGTTTTAATATGTTGCCAGGTAGAATGGATGAAGATCAGTTCCAGAAATGTTTTGTAAAGTTCAACAAAAAAGAGACCAACACATCATTCTCTACCCATGTAACACAATTACAGTCTACACTTCTTTATGAGATACTAACCAGCAGTTAACAAGGACAAATATGATTTCACCCGTTTTCAACAGATGGACAAATGGGCAAAAAAACAAACTGGGCAGGCAGCCATCCAACACAGCCAGACAGGCGGCGAGGCCCAGTTACACTGCAGGGAACCTAACCTATTGTCTACATTTTTCAATCCACTGCTCCCTCTATGAATGTGATATCTCTTAGAGACATTTTGGAGAGGAAACCGTTATCTAGGCTCAACACATACAACATAACACAAACAAGATGGCTCCCAATCACATTTAAAACTTCACAATAGAATATTCAGTTCTGTTTTTTTCTATGAATGATACAAGACCACTTCACTCATTGAAAACGTATTATGGAAAAATGTTTGCTGTCAGGCAGGGATTTAAAATCTGCCTCAGTTTTTACTCAACATAAACGTGTTTTAGACTCCTTTGTATAGGAACTGAGGGGCACTAAGGCGTTCTTCCATGTGCCATCATCTCTCAAGACTTCAATTAAATTACCGCAGAGTATAAATATCCCTTCAGCTTCTTTTATACTCAGTGCACAGACTAAGAGCATCAGTAACCTCCGCAGGCCACTTGGATTAAAGACACGCATCAATATGTGACTGCCACACAACTGCTGCATGCAGCACTTTCCCAGAAGGACTCAGGAGTGATTCATTTCGGGTACATTTTTATTTGAAAATCCAATTTTCTCCAGTGTAAGGATTACAGGAGAGTATAAGAGCCAAAACTGTGAATATTAAGTCAATTTAAAACACAGTTTGAGATTAGGACAACAGCAGGTAATGCTCATCTCGGATATTGTTAAGCTACAAAAAGTGTCTGAAAATTATTAATGTAGATGTAAACAACAACAGTTTAATTCCACTGTTTATTCAAACTACAACACAATATGGAAATGGCTACCCAACATTGAACAGTGAAGGTTCTAGTGATGCAATCGGTTGCTGCATTTTGTACATTTCTTGTTTTATCGTACTTTTCCTAGCTGCTTCAATGACCGATTTGAATGTTCAAAGAAACATTTTCCCACTTGTAGGATACCTTCTGTAAAACCTGACTTCATGTGTTTTTAACATTTTATCCATATCTAACGTTTTTAAAAGCATTTCCTTTAAACTATTTTCTTCATTGCACTTTGTTTAATTATCATCAAGGGATTTTCCAACTGTTTCTTCTTTGAATGAGTTGAACAGAAAGTGGTCAATTTGTCCATGAGTTTAGACAAAACCAACTGAAGTCTCAGAAATAAATCTCACATCACTGATTTTTAACAAGCAAACAATGGCTGTACTTCATTGTAGCAACAAAAGCTCACGAACTCTCCAACAGTCACTTAGAACATCGTCAGCTGGATCCACTCATGCCAAAGGGACGTTAAATGCAACATTTCTTGGATGCTAAAGTCTCAAACGATTTATTTTGTATTTAGACCGCCTTATCGTTTACATCAGACTTTTTTTTCTCTCTTCAGGATGCACCGTAACACCCATCTTTGACTAAATCCGACTGAAGAAACGGTCACAACTATTCGTCATGATCTGCAACAACGATATACGTCTCTGCTCTTCCCCAGCATGGAGACAGGAGCCACACTAAAGGCATTTTCAAACAAGCCTCAGCCAGACGCACACAATGTCTCACTCAATCGTTAAGAGTCAGTCACATTCCTGTTCTAATTACATAAAGACAGGGTTAAAGGTGGATCCAATATAAACATCTTACTCAGCTTATTATTGCAATAATGTACAGTTTAAGTGTGCATAATGGTAGTGTATTATGTACATTACAATTCTCCAGTGTTGGCTTAGTATACGAAGTGAAGTGTCAGCCTTATCCGATAGATTATCAAAGTTGTGCCCAGTGTTGCAACACGCACATCTGTGATCACATCAGCTGCTCTATGATACATGTAAAATAATATTACCTTTAAAGACAATGACTGACTGATCTTTCAGTGAACCTCTTTTGATTACTTACACTTTCTAATTTAGACCTTCTCAATTTGATGCACCCTTTGTAGGCTCAAATGTAATCTGACATAAATTACTCAAAATTTAAGTACTTCAGTCCTTTATAGCTCTTTGAGAGTCAGCAGAAATAAGTGTATACTGAGCTCTTTTACAGAAAATAATGAATGCTCACATGCATATTCCTTTTGGCACGGCATCAGAGTCTCTATAACTTGTTTCTTTTGCCTTCCTTTCTCAGTCTCGTAACTCTTGATCGAGAAATAGTATGGAGCAAACCCTACAGTTCATTAAAGTACGTATCCTTTTATCCCTGGGAAACTTGATTCTGAGAAAAATAGGCCTTGGTTATTCAACAGACCAGAAGCAGTTAAAGCCACTTCGAGTGTATTCAGGGTTACATCCGTTTATCCAACAGATGACCTCTGACCTCTTGGCACAGTTCAGAGAGCTATGCTGTGATGGACAGGTGAAGACAAACAGCTTGTCCTGGCCTTTTGTCTAATTTAAAATAAAAAAAAGGGAAAGTAGTTTTTTGTTGGACTAACTGTTTGAAGTGGCAAGGCCCTGCCCTGTAAAGCAAGTTGCCACAATCAACACGGACACATGAACAAAGGCTGCCTTCATTTTCAGAGCTCAATAGAAGCAGCAAAGTGACCATTGACATGAACTAATGGTCACTTTTTCCAGCCGCTTGAGGGCAAGTTCTCATTGAGCCTTGTCCTTTAACACCAAGTTTCCGAGAGAAATGATGTGGAGACACTACAAAGAAACAATGTACTCCATGGGAACAGAGATCCCCTGGAAAACAGCGGTCACAAAATGGGCTGAAAGCATTTATTTCACATGGAAAGTGATTTAAAGTAAGAAAATAAGAATAATTCCTAAAATGTAATAATCTTGTTTTGTATAATATGGTCAGAGCCTCATTCTATATATTGTATCTGGATATACAAATATTTCACACCCTTTAAGTAAAACAAAATGGTTCACCTCCTCCAAAGCACATCTCTTTGAGCAGCGTTTCCTCTCTGGATGTGTCCAGCACAAACTCATCAAAGCAGGGATCAGACGCAGGGTGGAAAGTCCTCAGAGACTCTGTGGCCTTCTGGATCCTGAAAACAAACAAGGCAACAACATTTATTGATGGAGGTGATTCATGATTAGCATACATTAGTATTGCAAATCCAACAGCTGTATTTCAAGACAAACACAAAAAGGACCACACTTCACTACAGATTTATTTTTCTCAATATCTCATGATGAGTGGTCAAACATTATAAAATCCACCATGTACTCTAGCCTCATGTATGCAGTTGCATCTATATTCTTAAGTGAAACACATGATTGAAGTGCTTGTCAACAGGCGGAAAGTGTACAGGGCTTAGTATCATGGTCTTGAGAGTGAAATGGCTTCCTGATGATCCAAAGCTGCTAAGAGAGATCAATTAGTGAGCTTAGAGCAGAAGGCAGCACTGACTGGACACTGCAGCAGCATTAGTCTTTACTTAACTCTCCACAAGTCTGGCAACCTGTGTGCACGTGACTTTGTGTTTCTGACACACTGTAGTCACCCAAACACATAATAAGCTTGATGCTCTCAAGACTAAAAATAAACAAAGCAAATCCTACTTATGAAATCACTGGGAAAATGGAAGCCATTGCTAATGATAAACTGCGAGCAAAAGAAAGTAGTCATATCACACTTCAGTCTCCCACTGTGGGGCCTGTTAAACAGTTATGTTTGGCTTCTGTAAAGTGTGTTGATTTATATCTGGTAATCATTACTAAGCTTCTTAATTATTTATGAGACAGCTAACCACAGTTTACAGTAAGGATTTTAGTGGTGCGAATAACCATTCCCGCACAGCTCAGCTTACTGTTGAGAGGAAATCTTCCAAGACGCCAGAGAGGTGCTTATGTGCACTCCATTTTAAACATGCACACACACTTTGATGGTAATGTTAATCGCTGACTTTGTGTTATTGATTGAGATGTAGACAGCCATCTTTTGGGATTTACAGGGTTTTTATTATTAAATTGCAATTGTGTAAGGCCCCTGGTATTATTCAGAATCTTTAATATCTCACCATAACTTTAAGTATTCATGACTGGAAAGGGGAACAAAAACTCATTTAAAAAAGTTTGAAAAATCATCCATGATCGTGAACTTTCGCTGTTATAAATGGTATCTTGGGATTTAAAAATCTTCTGAAATGTATCTGTGAGTACCATTAAGGCAACAATTACGTAGTTTAGTGGGCATTTTGTAAAAAGGATTGTCAGTGAGCTTACCTGGTGTGCAGCTGCTTTGCAGTCTGTACAAAGCAGGAGTGATCCGTCTCTTTCAGAACCTCCTGAGCGTAGCCCACTAGACCGCTGTTCTCCAGCATGCCCTGGTACTCCTCCACCTGAGAAAAAATAAATAACAGGGGCATTTTTACCTTTAGCAATTCATTAACACATTTGGAATCCTCAGAAAACTAATTCCCTTCAAAAAGGCTCGATTGCACCACTTATCAGAGACAAACAAGTTGATATTTGTCATGTGTTTGATGCAAGCAGGATTCATGTTTATACAGAAACATAATGATTAATAGGAATGAAACTCAGCCCTAGTATTTCATACCTGAACTTTGAGTTGGTCCAGGCGTCGGTTTCTAGACTGCTCGATGGACTTCAGCATCTCAGACTTCCTCTCCTGCAGAGTCTCAAACAGACGCTCAAAGTGCTCATTGGCTTGGCGCTCTGCTAGCTGTCCATTGTCCTTTTAGAAGAAGATACATTTTGTACAAAGATATAAAATGTTCTCATGTACCTTCCTACATGCAAACATTTTTGAAAGGTCAGTATTTGATCATTGTATCAAACTCTGGTTTGAAAGAAGGTAGATACAATAATATATTGTGTTGCATCCTAATTTCTGCAGTAATATTCAAGGAAGTACAAGTTTAAACACATTACACAACTTGGGTATTACGAGGCTTTATGGACCAACAATTCTTTAAAGAGCATCCCAGACATCAGTCCGACACACCCTGCTTACAAACATCAAAAGTGTAGACATATGTAAACGCTACCCATTCAGCAGCAGCATACAAGTGAAAGAGGAACAAGCCCAGAGGCTGAAACGCAGACATGTAGGAGGGACACTCGTAGGCAAATCCTATGATCCGTGTTTGTGTGGTTTGCATAACATTTGTTTAGTGACCTTCCTTATTCGTACACAGACAATGCTCAACTTATCTCACTGGTTTGTGTAAGCTGTATAAATATGTGTATTCTGTAAGAAAAGATAACATCTAGCAAAGTGACTCGTTTCTGAGGGGGCATAAGACGGGATTCTGGCAGCGGAGTGAGGAAAGGACCTGCAGCAGGATGAGTCAGCTCTCACCTCGGTCTGATTGATGAGCAGATCCAGATCAGTAATCTGAGCCCTGACCTGGTCCTCTTTGCTGATGAGGTAATGGATACTCTTGGCTAGCTTCTCCTGGAGAGAGAAAACATCAGCACATAATGTTAGTTTTATAAAAAGGTTTAAAACTCTGAAGCCCCTACACAGCATTAAGATGACAACAACAAGATATAACTTGGGGTTTGGTTATATCCGATACACATGAAACTTCATTAACAAATGTTCCATTTTGAGGAATCGAGAGGGATTTACATTCCTAAACTCTGACATAGGTTTACGTATTTCTCTCATCTTACATCACATTCACAACTGCAGCTGTTGAGCAGGGCGTCCTGTATGACCTTCATTGTGAGAGCCTGTTACAGTGGGTGCTGTGTCAGACAACATTCAGTATAACAATGACAGGGCATTATTGTTTTAAGTTATTGAAACCAGAGCCTCTCCCTGACTGACGAAGGATTCCGGGACATTCAATACATCTCCCTACAATTTGTAGAGACAATGTACACAAAATCATGGGCAACACATGGTCTCATTAAAGATTAAGCAGCACAGTGTTTGTGCCAACACAGGCTAGCAGATTTAATTAGGAAACAGATTCTGCCTCCGTGTGCTAAAGCACCTTGCATCATGTCCACTAAGCTGAGTGTTCATGCAAGCAAGACTAGATTACTAATCAATACGTTTAAACCCATTTTGTTAAAAGGTTTCATGTGCTTTGTCTCATTCTGCCTCAGCCACTAAAAACTCTTATAGAATAATCTAGAGACACGTTTCCCACATAAGCTAAACCCAACACTCAAAGTGATAGAAATCATTTCTACAGAGTGGAGAAAAAAAATCTGAAGAACGCACATTACACCAATTTGTTTTAACCCTGTTAGCCAGCCTGGTTTTAGTTTCCAAAAGAGCGATGATATCCGAGGTCTGGTGCAGCACAGGTACAGGTCAGACATTAATATTTGAGCAGGACATGAGATGCAGGGATCAGTCAGTCACTTAACTTCCGATATTCAATCTGCCTTGAAGGGAGCTTTACGTTAAGATACAATATCACATTTTAGTAGATTGTACTAAATATAGACACGTTTTTCAAGTTTCAGCGTACTGAAGTTACAAGGCTGCTTTGACACAACACTATTTAAAAGGCTTTCTTAAAAGTGACATTGTGTTCAATCTCAGTTCAATTGTTGTTAAGAGAGAATTGTATTACACATTACAATTGTTGTAGGAGCTGCGACAATTAGTTAATCCATCTATGAATTAAAAACAAAAATGTTTCATTGATAGTTGCAGATGTACCCTATCAAATATGGAGGTATCCTGCTTTATACTTTGTTTTGTATAAAATGGAATCTTTATTAAAAAAAAGGTATATCTGATAAAACAAGACATTTTGAATCATCTTGAACCAAAGGATTAATCTAGAAAAATGAATCGATAAAAATGAACTGTTGGTTTTAGCCTTACTCCAAATAACCTATAACTTTGCACAGATTTATTCGACACCCAGAGGCAGCGGGCCTCTCCTCTCAAAGTGTTACATTATGTGAAGGCGTTACCTTGAGGATCTTGTAGGCACTGCCCATGGAGGTGACTTTGTGGTTGGCGTGGGATCCTCCCAGTTTACAGAGGTGACACACTGGTCGTTTGCAGACCTCACAGTACATGTTCACCTTCTCCATCTCATGCTCTGGACACATGAGGACCTGATGTATTTAACAGAACAATGGATTAAAATAAACAGCTCTTTAAATCTACAGTGATCGAAAACTGAAGTGAAACCGGAAGATGGCCTGGACATAGAAAGCTTCTAGACAGTTCTCTGAGCCATTTCCTGAGGTCTTAAAATAGAATTAAAACATTTTTTAAAAATCAGCACTTTTTCAAGATCCTCAGGAAGAAGGCATGTTTGATCAACTAAAGGGATTGGAAAAGCAATGCAATTATATATTCAAACCAGTGACTCAAGTTTTCAACAAGGATTCAGATATTTAAATTATTATTGGATCCGAGCTTTGTAGTTGGCTTATTGCAAGGCCAACAACATTCTTGAACATCAGGTAATGATCAGGAAAACCAGATAGTAAAAGATTTCCAGCTGAATTCTCCTCAAACATTTAACTATTTCAAGCCAAATCTATAGATGCTAATGTTTATTTTGGACTCATCTTATCTCCTGAAAGATGTTCATAGTCCAACAGCTGAGTAAAATGTAGTGAATGTGTCTTTGAGCCTTTAGAAAACAACTGATAGGGGAAAATAAAGTCTTCACAAAGGCATTGATAGAGGACACTTGCCTTGGGCCTGAAGTTTGTGGTGGGCCCGACATACTCATGCTGAGCTTTGGGCGTGCCCCAGGGGTGGTGCAGCTTGAAGCACTCGTTGCAGTAGCTGGCCTTGCAGTCCATGCAGCTCTTGGTGGCCTCCTGCTGCTGCGGAGGCTTACAGATGTTACACATGATCGCGACGGCTGCACGGGCGGCCTGGCGGTAGCGCTCGACAATGTTCTCCAGCGTGAAGTTACGGAACAACATGCTGATGCCTCGCTCTCCGAGGTCGATGTCATGCTGGCAGCCTGGGCATGGGATGGTGGTGACCCGGGGAGTCACAGACCCTCTGCGCCACCCCGGTGACGAGATGGAGCCTGGAGAGTCAAGAAGGACAAGTGAGAAAAGATCATGCATAATCGACGGCCATGGCTGAGGTCACCCAGTTTCAGCTCTTGACTGAGGCCCTATTTTGGCATGTGAACAACAATGTCCTTTGACTTTAAGTCAAACTGAAGGCATAGTTCCCAGGAGTTAAATGGGGGCTTTGAAAAAATGTGAACTCCATTTGTGTTGAACACATTCTGGGCTGGAGTCACAAAAGAAGCATTACATCATCTGCATGATTTTCCAAGTATGATCTTAAGGGAAAAATGCCTTTGATAACACATAAGCCTTCACAAATAGGGTCTCAGTATGTCTCCCTTTGTGCTTCATTTCCACAATGACCACTACTCTCTAAAGACATGGCTGTATGGGGCAAGACATCAGTACAGGCAATTTGTTTAGCAGTTGTTATTATAGTGAAATAAGTCCAAGAAGGGAGACTTTCCAAGAGTACTGGGGCAGATTGAAAACACAGGATAGTCACAGGGCAGATGGCATCCTTGGAGCAAATAGAGAGTGCACCGTCGGTATGAGAGATCAATTTAAAAACGGCAAGTCATTTAACATTTACCATGGGAATGACGAGTATGCAAGTGCTCACAATGATCTGGACAACGGAAATAGTTACACTTACCTAGTATGAGTGATTACAAAAATAGAAAGTATAAAAAAACAAAGCATATTTAAAAATCAAGCAATGTAACAGAATTACATTGTGTGAAGTAGAACTTCAACATTTTAATAAATAAAATGTCTTGAATTCACATTTAATATTACATGTCCAGTTCAATGCATCAACACTTATCTTCATAAGACAGCAAAACTCCTCTTAAAGCAAAGCTGCTTTAAGAGTTTCTCACGACAGTGTGCTTGTTACAGATGCAGCAGCATTGGAACAAAGCAACAACACGGTGACATGAGGGGGGAAAGGAGCTGTAGCACAAGGTCACATCACAGACGCAAGCATTGGGGAACGCAAAACACTGTACAACACACTCAAAGCCAGCAAACTGAACTCGCTACAAGGCAAAATAAATGACAAATATTGCATCACGTTTTTGGGAAAGAGGGGAAGAAAGGAGTGCTGGATTTATCTCAGTTTGCAAGCCAGTATTTCCACTTCGTTTCCGAGGACCTGAAAATTAAATCAAACACTCCTCAGGTAAGCGAAATACAGGAACACACGACTTAAAAACCACACTTTGCAAAAGGTGACGCTCAGGGGAAAGCAGGGGCGGAACAGCAAACGTAAACTATGTGAAATGTGTAGCCATGTGCATGCTGTGTGATGTGAGCAGAACTAAAGGCTGACAGTGCAGGGACGCTTAACTACCTCGAGGTCAAATCTGTCTGAAACCAGACAACAAACTGAAATATGGAGCTTTGTTTGCCACAGATCAATGACCCTACCTACCTGAATTCATTTGACAAAGGTGGACGTGGTGTGACTGTGAAAAACGTAGTCTGATAATGGTGATGAGCGTAAAATAAAAGTCATTGGATGAGGAGTATGGCAGACAATTTTTGACTTTGATGATGAGTAAATGCATGCATACTGTATATGTATTCATGTGCATGTTAGGGCACTGCATATTGACTCAGCAGGTGTAAACGAACACCAAGCAGACTGGAGATGCCTGCAGGAAAGTGTGTGTGTGTGTGTGTGTGTGTGTGTGTGTGTGTGTGTGTGTGTGTGCACGCACGCACGCAGAGGGAGGCAGAGTGGAAGGCAGAAACCGACGAGTCATTGCGGAGCAAAAGGGCTTGGTTTTTCCCCTGCACTGATCAGACTGCGTCTGATGCTTGAACTGACGTAGCATTGCTACTCAGAAAGTTATACTGTAAATGTGATCGTCTTCACGTATCTAAATTAATATTAAACAATGTTCATGTGCATTTAATGTGTTATTGTTTCAATGTAAATAACAATATAGAGTCCTGTTTATTAAGGCCTGTTAACAAGTCTTCATCGTTTGCTGCCATTCTATTTTATAATTTCAAGGCAACTCCTGGAAATTACTATAGAGTATATTAAAAGACAAATACATATCGTCTGTGCTTGAAATGTTTCTATAAACCACTGAGCTGCACGAGTAGGCCTAATCAGAGCAACAGATCTCAGTCAGTATCTCATTATTCAGTCTCGTTTTACTTGGCCAGAAATCTGACACTTTTCAATGAATCCATCTTACCCAAAATGATTAGAAGTAGGCTGGAACAGGTCTGCATTCTTATAAACTGTTTCTCAAGCACTAATTATTTTTACATCAAGCATGTACAGTACCCTAAAGGCACACAGGTATCAGTCAGAAAAATCCAGTTAGGAATCTTAGCAAGCCCAAGCACATTGTAGGTTTTTCTTCAGTGTGTGCGATTGACTCAACAGTTGTCCAGCTCAATAAAAAAAAGCTTAACTTGCCAACAGGTGTTTCGAAATAACTAATAAGCCAAGCGAGTGCATGCACATAGTTACTTCAGTCTTGGCACCTTTTAATTCATTTTTGTTACTTGCCAAAACTCCCCATCAAGGACTCTAGCTTCATTTGATTCTCATCTCTCCTACTTTACTCCACCCTATTCGTCTAGTCAGCCTCCCTGTATGCTGACGCATCATCGCTTTAAGGGTTTCACCATTCCCCTCTCGTTTCCAAACATAAAAAAGCTTTATAACCAAAAGCTTGGAAAACCCTCCAATCACCTTTAAAGCCCTTGTTAAATCTGGAATGAAAATTAGATAACTTTTAAGCTCAGACGACATTTTTTTTTTTTTTTTTAAAGGGGTATATTATTTTTAATGTATAACTTAAAATTCAGCAGCCACCCTAAATCCGCTGGAAAGTAACTAGCCAGTGGTGTGAGTTTGTATGGTCGTGTGGACATGGCTGAAGAACACTAAGTAGAGAAAAGGAAGAACCAAACTAGGGTTTCTAGTAACACTGTACTCACTACTACAGCTATTCAAAAAACGGATCCCGCGTCTACCTCGACTTCCCAACGACCTTCGCACTGTGGCTGCAAGCAATGAACAGAAAAGTGAGGTGAGACCAACATGAGAAAGAAACAATGCATAATGTGAAGTGATGTGAGAAAGCATTTGTAGTTAAACGTGACAATTAAGAAACAAAGCCAACTTAAAAGTTAACACAAGAAAAATCTGGTAATGCAGTTTATAGTGAAACAAACAGTGCGTTTAAAATACACATACAACCATACATACAGGATGGAACAGTTGTTAAAAGTAAAACCAACTCTTGATTTGTGCACTTCTGTTGCATTGATATTTCAAAACTAGGCTAAGTGTACTGTAAAATGTGCATTAAAGGAATACCTTAGTTTGGCCTTTCGGGAGACATGATTTGACTTCTTGCCAAATATGAAGCTAAACCCAGGAAATGAATAGCTTAGTTCAACTAGTATTAAGACAAAATTAAAAAAACATTAAAAAAAAAAACACAATACAGCTAGCTTGGCTCTGTCCAAAGGTAAAAACATCCTAAAAAAGAAACAAAACGACCAGCCTTTTATAGTGTTTTCCCAAGTTAGAACAAACTATACATGTGTTCATTGACTGTTCACTGAACCCCTCCCACTGGACCTACAGCTTTAGCCTCAGATTTCAATCATGAATTCAGAGCTACTGTTACCTATAGCAAGTGAGCTAATTAAGCTAACAAAATCAATAGTCGGAAGTGAGAAAAGCGAGGCATGCTTTTGTCTACCTTGTTTTTAAATTAGGAAACCATCATTTCAAAAGTAAAACCAGACTTAAAAAACTGCAACTGGTATAATTGTAAACTGCATTATGTACAAAACATTCATATTTTAAGCTAACAAAGTCCTTCCTCTAGCATAATATTTACACATTTGTGTGCATACATTCGAGTTGCATACATCACAACGTAAAATACAAAATATATGCTTATTTCCCAATATGTTCAAGCAGAAATCTTAAAACCAACTTTTCAGTGCACTTGTCAAGAGTTAGCTTTTGAACAACAATGCATGCTCCGTTATGAGCCCCGGCAACAGAAAATAAGATGGTGATGGAGTTTTAGTAGCCGCCTTGCCTCTCTCCATGCCCAGCAAGACTTGTCCAAGCTGCACACTGATAAATATAGCCTTAAGTCTTTTCTTTCTCCCTTCACCTAATCCCTCATTCATTCCTTACAGGCAGGTTGCGTCACCATGGCTACAAATGATCTGTTCTCCCAGTGTTGAGGGGCCGGCAGAATGCTTGGTTGTTCTGCCCGGGTGTTTATTTGCTCATATTGTACTTTGAGGTTTCCCAAATATTCTTAAAGCACAGAGAATTTGCATTATGTAATCTGCTGATTAAATGTATTTTACACAGAGAAATCCTGTTTGTAAATCCCCAAGAGAATTACACATTTCCTTATGAGATGCTGCTAAATTCAGTTTTAAATTACTTAACATTCTGCATCAATTCACAATAAGTCAGAATGAAACTAGAAAACATGTTGTCCTTTAGCACAAACTCGCTTTTAGCAAGGCGTGAGATTTGTTTACACAAAAAGCAGTATTTGAATATTTCCTGCGTCAACACATGCAGTCCTGCCAGTGAAGAATGAATTCATTCAGGCTGAAAAGGGGAGTCTGAATGAGGAAGGCTGTGTTCAAGGGCCCGCTCTCAGAGGTTTGGATGAATAGCTCCCAAAAAGTAGTTCACCTCCCTGTACTCTGGGGATCCTATTAGCTCTGAGGCTACGTGGCGTCTCAGTTAAATGGATACCAGGTTACACCAAATAGTACCACTAAGTTTCATGTAGTAGAGGGTCATTGATTAGACACTTTACATTTGATACAGCTTTAACTGTTAATACAACATGAAAAGTATGTTAAATATTTTGTTAGCCAAAATAAAAGAGATATGAGCACTGGTGGATTTGACCACCTAGTAAACTTCAAAGGGATCAAAATGTGTATGTGTATGTATTCTGTAAGATGTTGCACTATCAGTAGGACCTACATTTGCTTTGTTACCATTATTCATTATGAACCCATATTATATTAGAATTAGTAGGCAATGTAGAATGGAAGTCGGACACAACTCTGTTTTTCTCAACTAGAGTGGACAAGACAAGAGTTCAAATGAGAAGACATCTTAATACAAATGGCCGGTAGCCCAGAGCTTTCAGAAAGCAGAAAGACAGCTTTGTGTCCAGTCATGCCATTTTTAAGGCTTAGACATTGACCTGCTCAGGCTTGGCTGAAGCAGTGCCATGTGTTCAGCAGGGAACATAACATTTTTTGTGACAAGTCAATTTAGCTACCTGCAAACACCCACAACCACAGTTTTTCCTCCCTCCAGCTCGGTTATAAGATTCTAAAATACCTTAAAATATGTGCTTTGTTCACTCATGTGTACACAGGACACACATATGCCTATATATCCGATTAAAATACATGAGTCCCTGCATGCTTGACGGGGATGTTTGATGCCTCTGGGCAATCAGAGGCAGACAATTAGGGCTTGTCAACATGTCTTTCTAGACAAAACTACAGCTTGTCAAAGTTCCCCTGCTGTCTCTTTAATGAAGCCAGAATTAGAGGCAGAAGTGATGACTGACAATGTGACAGCCGTAAAATGATTAAATCACTTTTTATAATTGCTCTTGTTTATGTGGGACAAGAGAGAGAGGAGGGGCAGCGTCTGTGCCACACAGAAACCCAGATATCAAACAATAAAGCTTGGTCCATTGTTGTATTGCTCAACATTTAATTTGCATTGTCTCCATTGTTGGTTAGCTATTCATTCAAATTCAGTTTCTCTGTGTAACCACACATTTATTTTTTTATATAGATATTTTTCAGCCTTTTGTCCTTCGCTATGCAAGATAAAGGTCAGGCTCCAGCCACTGAAACCTGTTGAATGCAGCCACTGAGATGATAGTTGAACAAAAGTATGACAGGAAGTTGGCATGACAGGAAAGAAAACTCATACTGCCTTCCTTGGACGTTTCACAGATGGCCAAAGATACATTCAATACTTGCACATCCTGTGCAACAAATGCCTGATTATTAGCTTCCATCATCTCACCTAACTAAAATGGTAGGGATACCCAACAACATAGTGAGACCACTGTTCCTACTAAAGCCTCAAATGGATTTCAAAAGAGAAATGTGAGATCCACTTCCCTGCACTAATCTGTACATAATAAGATCATATTTGTTCAACCTATGGAGAAAAACTAATATTTCTGGCTCCTTACCCCGAGACCCACCTGATCTCACAAGCCTGTCTAGCCTCTCCATGGACGGGGAGGGCACCCTGGACCTTGGGCTGCCCGGCATTGAGCACTCGGACCCGGCATCAAAAGAGTCCTCATGGTTGAGCATGAGAAGCTCTCTGACACACTTGTGGCAGACGCTGTGCTGGCAGGGCAGGATCAGCGGGTGGGTGAAGAGCTCCTTACAGATCGGGCAGATCAGCTCCCTCTCGATGTTCTTGATCGGGACCTGGAGATGGAGACATGCTTGTTTAAAAAATGCCATGTAAACATTTGTCAGTTTTTGGAGTTAGGAGTTTTACATGAAGCACCACCTCGCAGCTGCTGTTGTCATAATTTAAGTTGAGATGAAGAAACAAAGGAACAGAAGGCTTCACAGATCAGTCTGGAATAAGCTTGGCAACCTTAGACATGGAGGCAAGGATACAGCTGTCTGATTTTTTGAACAATAACCTATTATTAGTTCATATTAGATGCAGCTAAAATAGGCCCATTGTCTGCATTTTAAACTGTGAAAACAGCACTTTGCTGAGTGCGGTGGGAAAATTGACCTTATTAGGTGGGTTGAAAGAGATAAGTACAATTTAATTTTTAAAACTCAACTTTACTTTGAAAAGCTCTGATGCAGTGACAATGACAACCAGCTACCGTGTCTTTACCATGTTTCTGATACATTACATAAGCCAGGATTAAGCTCCGCTAGCTAAATATAGACAAACATTGAAATACACGATTCCAGCAGCTCACGTTTCCACATAAATACGACTATTGGACAGAGTTTCTACGAGCTCCAGCGCGAAAACTGCCCTCTCACGGACTGATTAGTTCATTTACTGCAGGTGGTGGGCTGAAACATCCCCATAAAGTTTATCTTCCTCCTGCTGTGAACAAACATTCATTTAGGAAAAACGCCTCCGCACGCGTTAAAAGACAATAAGCAGAAGGATAGAGGAAGTTTAACCAGAAAATAGACCAACAGTAGCTGTCCACAAGCCTGCTCAAAGCGAAATATTTCGTTACAAATCTTCAACAATGGCCAACTAAGTAATGAATGGACACACTGGGGGTAGTTTACAGCTCTAATAGCGTTAACAATGTCCGGGCTCTTAATATGCACAGCAGAGAAGCTACATGTTGAACAATGACGGGACTAAAACACGTTTTGATGAATTGTCTTTTCACCCACTTACCGGAGCTATGCTGCTACGCCGCATCTCGGCAGACATGGGGAGGGAGAAACTATAAACCTCAGGGTAAAACAACACCTTATCCGGCGATTTCTGTTCGAGCTCAAAACAAAGTTTTTCGGACGGGAGGAGAAGATGCCGACAGCCACGGCTCAGTGAATTTAAATAGAGTGACGCTGCTGTGAATCAGCGGCAGGGGGTGAGACACACACAGGGGGAGGAGAGAGAGGAGGGGGGGAGGATCTCTATAGTACTAATGCTGCTTTCATGTGCTGCTCGTAAACTTTCTTTAACTCATCAATCCTTCCAGGGGGTTTTAGCAGGCATTGGAGGGTGAGAGTCTGCAGTATTTCTCCTTTGTCTCCTTGTTTTTTTTTTTCAATCCGAGTGATTTACATGTAGGTTAAAAATAAACAATAAAGTTATTTATATCCCATGGTGAAAATAGTCGACTGCACCTAGAAGCCTTGCTTTCAAAATGTGAAAGTATCGAGGCTTTCTCAGCAAAATGTACTAAATGCTGCAATTCTTCTACTGCAGAAATGGTCCCTGTCAGTGTTTTAGCATTACATTGTGTTTTTTGATCATTTTACTGTTGTTGTGGATTTGCATTCTCCTGATGTTTGTGTTTTAGGTTGTGCTAAAGTACAGTATTTACCTACATTTTAGAGAAGTAAAAAAAGGTTGAATAACATGGAATACTCAAGTAGCCTACGGTATGTAGCTCAAAATTGTACTTATAGGCTGAATTAACATACTTAGGTTTTCTTCTTACTCCCCATGGCAATACACTGCTAGCAGGTTAATAACTTTCATACTATATTTGTTACACACAAAATGAAGCAGTTGACTCAAACAATAATACTATGTGAAGAGGCAAGGATGTTGCGATCGAAGAATACAAAAATTGCATAAATTGTAATTGAGGAAAAGGAATGAGGTGGTGGGTGTAACATGTATTGTGTCTGTCTGCAGATGTTAACATCATAAAATAATTGAACTCGTAAGAGGAAAAACAAAGTGTGTGCAATGTGTGTTTTATAATGCAAAGAGAGTGCAAAGAGTGCAGGAGTTTGGCATGTGTGATAAACTTCATTAGTTTAGAATCTATACATTTGTGTATATCAGTAATTAAAATCTAAAATTAAACAAAATATATCAACTTCTACACACCATTCCTCGTGTGTGTATAAAATAGGCTAATGAGGTTTCAGAGTCTGACAGTATAGGCCACTGTATTCAACCCTCAGAAGGTTCCTACTTTATAAAAGAGGCCTAAGTAAGCTATAATTTCTGTTTGCAGTCACTACTATTGTCAGGGTCCTTTCATTCTTTCAGGGTATTTATGATCTGCTAATCGCTTTCTGCAGTGCCGTTGCTTAGGTCTGTAGTTCATTTTATTGTACATTAGGGCCCCCTAGCAGGTCAACCCAACAATAGTTTGGAACAAAATGGACCAAGTAGCAGATTCTTGAGAGGGAGCTGTCTTTAGGAATGGAAGTGTAGCATTACAACGCTGGGCAGGAGACTGAGATGGGTGAAATGTTTGAATTAATGCACAGTCACTGAAGGCACTGCAGATAATAATGTAATCTATTTCCCTTCTTAGAGAAAACAGTGTCCTAAACATTTTACCATTGACCAGGTAATGCATTTCTGGGCATGGAAAATAATGTTATAAATACAAAATTGCATTTCTACAGAGTATGTAACCTTGGCCCAAACCTATAATTTACTGTTCAACCCAGTGAGACATTGTCGAATCAAGGCGGATACTTAGGGAACACTATGTCTGCAAGTCTCTTGTGCAGGCTGTTTTGATAATGTAGCCTAAAAGAGACAAAAGTACAGTCTCTCACAATAGGACTGCTGTTGTGTTGTGTTTATTTTTGTTGGAATCAAAATGTAAGCTTCTTCGCTCTGTCAACACAGCCATAAGAGTAAACCGTGTTGATATTAATGTGAAGGAAAGGCTTGATTACATAAAAAAAATATTCCTGAATTCAGCTATACTGTAGCAGCCAGTGAGTCAATCGTCAATCTAGTTCACGTCTTCTTTCTTTTTTCATGCGCCACATGAAACACACACACACAGCTCATTCATCCATGGCTGAATGTCACGATTGTGTGAGCAGGAGAAATTCATTTCAACACATTCTGTCAGTCTGAAACAAATGTGTAAAGGAAAAACAGCCCCCCCCCCTGTGTGCACACACACACACACACACACACACACACACACACACACACACACACACACACACACACACACACACACACACACACACACACACACACACACACACACACACACACACACACACACACACACACACACACACACACACACACACACACACACACACTTCAGTAACCCAGTGCCCCATCTCACCACACAGCTGCTGCCAAGTGTCCCACATATTGACAGGAGTCTGTGATCGGCCTGCAGCACTATCTAACTACCAACATACTCACTGACTTGGACCTCTAATTAAAGTCTTCATGCTCACGTTTTTTGCTCTAAGAATAGAAGCGCCGATGCCTTAAAGCCACTAGACCTTGACATGGAATAGAGCATATGGGTCTTTGTAGGATGTAGGTTAACTTCTTCGTAAAGAAAAAGGGTCAGATCTTCTTACAATATCAGAACAGGGGATTTGTCACTAATATAAAATACAATTAAAGGGCAGGCTAAAGATTAAGATTATACCAAGATTTAAGAACTTCATAATGGTGGCATTAGCTCACACATTTTACTGGAATATGATAGAACAGAAAAGCGTGGAATAAAAAAGAAGAGGGTGTATTACTAATCTGTACAATGAATAAAGTGTCAAATATAGACAGACAAACAGACGTATAGACAGATAGACGTAGAGAGACAGAGATATATAGATATATAGATAGATATAGATAGATAACAATAATTATCTTTATAGACTATTCAATTAATAGGCCGGATTAGGGATTATTTCTATACTATTACAATGTTGAAATATAGTCTATACTAGAATTATAGAGGCACATACACTATTTGATAATATTAGACTTAATATTGATGTCAATGATTAGTATGACGCAATTAAACTGAATGCCTGTAATGAATGCCTTGATCAGAATAGCAGACACACCTGCTATTAAATCAACATAACAGGAGATAACCCCACATCATAATATTAGAATACAGTAGGCTAGCATGATACAATACAATGTGACATAGATGAATGGAAAGCGTTGTAACAGGCTGCGGTCAGTGTCTGACAGCATCCCTCCCCTGACAGCCCTGCAGGCCGGCTCTGTGCTGTTTGCTCTCGGCAGCAGGATGACAGACAGACCGCTGCTGTCAGAAGGACCGTAAATCATCCGGATCTCACTCACCTCGCCCCGCTCGATCCGCTCCACGATGCTGGCGAACTCCGCCATGTCCTCTGAGTCCGACATGGCTGCGGTCTGATGGTGGGAGATGTTGCAGCAATTGTAGTAAATGTAGAAAAACACACAGAGACAAACAGCAGCTGCGGCTTAAGCAAACAGGATCAAAAGCTCCACAGCTTCAGAGGGGAGGTGAGATAACATGAAGAGAGAAGAGCTGCTGCTGAGACCTTATCCTCATCATCACCATCCTCCTCTCCCTCCCTCCGCAGGAGACTGTGTCTGTTCGTAGAGTCTAAAATACATGCGCCGGCTGCAAGAAGCACATTTTTATTTTAGTTTGCCTCATCTTGGAAGGAAACCCCGCCCTCATCTCCTCTACTGTACCATCTCCCTCCTTCTCTCCCTCAACGGCGATGTCTCCACTGACAGCTCTTTGTATCCCCGAGCTCTGCGTGGCAGCTCGTTTGAGCCATCATCACTAGAAATATACATTATAATCTCACATTGAGGATTAAATGGCCGGGGTGGGGGGTCGTACATCTTCTGGTGCTGCATTCGGTCAAATTGGACATTTACGCATGGTTGGCAACGCACTCAAGTGTGCATATGTATTGTTTTGTGTGGGCTGATTTCTGCCCATTGCGACCCATGTGACAGCATACTGTCATGTCTCATAGTGCCGTTTGTTTCCCGTCATGAATCTGGGATGTCAGTTTCAAATACAGACGTGTTTTTTTTGCATGGTCCGGAATGCGTGATGCCGGATTAAGTTTGTGTATTTTACATTTGTCTGGAAATGCCACTTGTTCCGCGTCACCAGATGGCTTCATGCAGACAGATTCCACCCCATTGAGCACGTGGAGGGGGACAACCGGGCAGACTGCCCTGACGGAGGAAACGATGCATACAAAAAAAACTAATAACTCATTTTATAACTAACTAATGTTCCCAAAAGCACTGAGATTATCACTGTTTATTGCACTGACTGGAGCAACATGATTTAATTAAAAATAAGAAAATAAGCTTCTTCCATTTTACTGGTTGGATGGAAAATCTAAATTGGGAATAAAGATGGAAAGTAACAGTTCTCTACCAATTTCCGATGTTGTATATCTCTTTAAACGTAATACATGTTAACAAATGTCAATATCGAAATAACTGTCAGGAATATTAAGTGCAATTTTCTTTGCTGGCCAGAGATAAATTAACCATTAATGTACCTTTGATAAACAATATGACTGTCCATATTAACGTTTAATAACGGATCTATAACCCTTCATAACCATTTGTAAGGACATTAGTAACATCTAATAAACCTTAAAGTCGCACCATATAGCTAGCTCCCTGTGAAGTGCATCTCCAGTGGCTATATGCATGTGTTTATTGCCATCTCAATATGGGGAAAAGATGAGTGCAATGCTCACGAGAAATATCTGTGTCATGACACTTGACTAGTCCATAAAAAGCTCTATAACTGACAGTGCCCTCTACACTGAATAATCAATCAAGTGCATTGATTCATGTGTGTTACGAAGCAGAATTGATTCATGTTAAGAGAAAACAAACTGTTGCTAAGCATACACATCCAGCCTGGGGCCTGTGGATCATTCAGAATGAGTCATTCACATCACATGGAAAGCTGTAAACACAGTGTATCTGTGTATTCTGTGGTAGCAACAGCTCCATTCTAGATAATGTCAGGGTCAGTTTCTGTCATCAAAGTTTACCAAAGCAGATTGTACCTTTCTTCCACTCAGCCTCTCCTACATGGTGGCAATATAAGGTTACATGTCTCATAGGGAAGTCTGGTGCCACACAGGTATTAGTTGTCTGTTGAATATGGGACCATATAACCACACCCAACGTACAGCTGCAGCTGGCTGTCGAGGGAGCATCTCCAGAGAGTTGTGATCTGGGTTGGGCTGTATTCACAGTGGAAGAAAATACAATTTAAACCTTTGAATCTCCCTTTAAACTGTGTTTTATAATTATTTCTTTCTAAATAAAAAAAACAACATAAAATGGATTATCCAGTGCTGTTTAATTTATGTCATTATCCTCCTATTCAGATGTGATATTTTAGTGCCATACGGCCACATTTGTCTGGATCAAATTACCCCATCAGTGCCAACAGTGAAGTCTGTAACTGTGCTATGCAGCTCCCAAGTGGGACTCTATATATGTGTTTGCATGTGTGTCCTGTTGCATCCAGTGAAACTCCCCTCCCCCAAGGCTTTTAATGATGTCTTAGTCACTGACCGAGCAGACTGTGTTACTCTGAAGCTCATCCATGTAGGATGAGAAATTAAGGGCAAATCAAGCAAATTAGGTAAAATGCTGACCGGTTGTCCTCTTTGAAGTTACAAATAGAGAAACAGTTTTGAGTTATTCATCCACAGATTCTACAGGGAAAGAAAACAAAATGGTATACATTAACTCAGCCGTTGTAGGTTACCATACAGCACCATCTCACCAAAAGAAACGTGATAACGGCAAGACAAACAGGACAATATTGACTTTCCCTTTCTTTTCTTTGCAGAATTCCTAAAATGGTTATGACCACAACAAGCCTATTGTTGTACATTTGCTGTGAATTCTTATTGTCGCTAGGTGATACATCTTAATGTTTTTGGTAACTACATGTCCACCATCATTTCCATTTATAACAAGATGTCCAATAAGTGATATTCAGAGGTGAATTATCTTAGCAATCTCTTCAGGTCATAAAGTTAACGCTGCACAATAGCTATTAGGTGAATTGACATGAAGTTTTGGAAGCACATTTGTTTTTTGAGGAGATAAAACCCCTCACACATGCAACAAGATTTTACAGTGAAACCCAAACAATTGTAGAAGTTAGTATGTGTTTTTATTCACCATAAATACAGTATTCACTGCCAAGCTCGAATAAACATGACTTTCCTCAAATTCAAGGCTGAAGTACTTTATACATCACATATCAACATTTGCATATCCAATTCCTTTTACTGCCTCACTGATGTAACTGTAAACATTTCTTTCCTCTTGACCACTTGCACAATAGAAGTCACATATTTATATACATTTACATATTTATCTACACTCGATATCTCTACAAAGCATAGAAAAAATAAATTCCATCGCATTTGTTACATTATTTATTATTACATTATGTATATTAGATGATATAGCGCAAGGGTTTACGGTTAACCATGTGTGGCGTTTGGCTGCAGTCTTTCACATCATAGACGATCTAAAGGCAGCAGCGTCTGAAAAGCGCAAAGCCTCTGCCCTCTTTACATGCTGTGGGACACAGAGCATCCACTGCAGCATGACGTAGCAAAAAGGAGTACAATAACTGCTGAGATGCCATAAGGGGAAAATCCATTCAATCTTTCATCCCCTTTTAAAATCGAGTAAGCAGTTCTGGGTTGTGTGTCAATGATTTATTCCCTCTTTCTGGAAATACACTATCGATCAGACATCAAGGGACAACGTCAAGTTCTGGTAAATCGACCAGGCATCGAATGTCTGATTAGATCTTTCAACTTCAAAGATGGGAGGACATTTCTTTTTTACAGGGTAAGTGTTCCAGTTCCTGAATGTTTACTAAGATCTAGGATCCTCATTTCTTCCGTCCCCCTTTAGAGAACACTATAATCAGTGCGTTTTTTTTAAGAATAACAACAGCAAAGCTAAGCTCAATTAAAGCATGCTGTACATGGAGTGAAATCAGAAAAAAGCAAGAAGGGAGCATTGATTGAGCAGAAAAACGCTAGGAGAGGCACATCTTAGAGTTTGGGAGGGGCTCTTTGCCTTGGCCTACATCATCATATTCATCATCAAAGGACAGCCGGAGGAGGTGGTTACATGGTCAAAGACACTTGAAAAGATGCATGGGAGACATGGTCGCTCTCTTTCGGTGCATTTTGACCAAAGAACACTCCGATGTAGAACACTCATTACTAAGTTACAGAAAAAAGACTGATACCACAATATTATAGGATGAAGCTTATCTTATTGATCTTGTATGTATGTGTGTCTGAGGCTCAATTCAGCTGCAGCAATGCAAGTCATAGCTGAACTTTCTCAAAGATAAAAATAGATACAAATGAAAATGGAGTACATCATTTTGCGAGAGACACACTGTGGCAAAGCCTTTTGTTTTAGGCAAAACATTTACAAGCAATACAAATGGCTAAAAACAACAAACAAACATTGTTTTTGCACCAAAATGAGGGTATATAACATTGGGGGTTTGGCCGAGGTAAGGGTTGGAGATTCTAGCCACCAACAGTTCACTTTCAATAATAGATGGATCAAATTATTTATTTATTCACCTCCTCCCATTTCTCTTTCCTCTGTCTGCTCTATTTTCTATCCGAGTCTGGAAAAGAGGGGCAACTCGGGTGGGAAAGCAGTCCAAGAACAGCTTCATTTGAGATGGTGTGAGGAAAACCCCAGAGGCAATATCATATTTTTAAATCCAGTGTCTACACACAGCACTCCTGCAGGTGCAGACAGGCCACTGTATTTCTGACCTGCTGAGATAGTGTCTCTTTCTCACTCATCATCTCAGGGAGCAGGTGTTTGCTGTGACAGCAGACGTATAATCAGAGGGTGGGGCTTCAGCAGGGGGCTGGAGGGACCTATGAAACTGGGAAAATGTCCCTTACTGGGAATCAGGGCATCAATGTGATAAGAAGGCAAGAGGAACCGGCTCAACTCGGTGCCTCTATGACACCATGTTGAGACCTTATTAGGATTTAAAACTAACATTTCTAATTCAAAAGTCAGCAAGAAGGCTGGAAGGTCACTTGTTTGAGCTGCAGGTGGCGTTTGAGGACCCAAAGGGATGCGATGCATTTGATAATAGTTGTTTAAGACCTGACTCTCTGTGTGCTCATGTGCATGGTTCTTTGTTTTTGCCCTGCAATGTCTGAAAACAACATGTCAATTCCCAGCGCTGTTCAACAGAATATATTTCCCCAAGTCATAATTCTTCTTCATTTCTATTGATTTCATGCTGGCTGGTGCCTTGCAGCAAGAATGAAAGCTGGTGAAGGAACGTAACTCTGATCAGTTCAGGGTTCAGGAGTCAGGGGGCTACTAGCTTGCAGAAATAAGGGATTAGATTTCTTTATTTTCTGGCATAATTCTCTGTGATCCTCTGGAAATAAGTGAACAACACATTCTATATTCTGTGATCTGAAATGATAAGGCCTGGAGCTAAACTATTTTTATTTTATTTTTCTCTTCGATCACAGACTTGCCCCTGGGCGTGGCTGCTGGGTCTTAGATGCCTCTCCCATAAATGTACCCCCAGTCGCCGTTTAATCTTTAAATCTCTGGTGATTACAGAAAAAAGCCTGGGATGGTGAAACTGGAGCTGAGATGAGAGTGTACCTGCCAGGCTGGTCTCTCCTATGGGACAGGAGGCTTTGGAGAGATCCAAAAGCAACATGAGGATGGAGATGTTAGAGGGGCAGAGAGGCAAGCAAAACTCTATAGGGGGCGCCTTTGGCTGTATTTTCTTTGTTTAAGGATGTAGTAAGGTTAATTCAAAAGAATTGTGCTATTTTGAACCCACCACAACCCAATGAAAAATGACCACTGTGGCCATACCGGCTGACAAAAAACATACTTGTGATATTTTCTTTACAACAGGGGAATTTTTCTACAAAAGCAAGTACTTATTTAGGCAATTCACATTAATTACAACAGCCAACTCAGAAGCTTTAAGCTACTGAAGACCCCAGTTACTCCGATACCATTTTAAAGACACAATTTAATGTTGATGCGAAGTACGTCAGTTCCTCCTCGAGTAGAACGTTTACAGCAGATTGCGTTGTTGACTATGATGGAGAGCAGAAGGCTTCAAAAGCTACAGCATCTAAAAAGTTAGCAAAATGGAGGCATCTGGAATTTCTTTGAGTCTCCAGTGACTCAACATGGATTTTCTGGCACATAATTTTATCCCCACAAAACAAAAAGCAAGTAATATTTATTACGTTCTAACAATAAAAAGGCAGCAAAAAAGTCTGGCGTAGATTCCTTAACAGAAAAGTCATTTTAGATGGACTTAAAATGAGCTCCCCAAAAGTAGCTACTGTGTGTCTGGGGTCTTAAAAACCTTTTCTAATTCCTGACACGAGGTAGCCTCACAGATCCAAACACGTCTTCAAGACACACAGCAGAAGTCCAGTTGCCGTGGACTGACTCTGGTGAGATGTTCCTGGTTACTGAACCTGTTCAGAGCCAGCGTTGTGGAGCATCCTGCTGTCAGTGCTGTCGGCCACAGCTGCCAGCGCTCTCCCTCCATGTCTGCTGCAGCTGCTGCACGTGCTCAAAGGCTCTCTGGGTGATGTTAAGAGCGGGGTGGACCTTCCTCAAACTGGGCTCTCCAATCAGAGACAAACCACACAGCCCTAAGTAGGCATGGAGAGGATCTGGGGAAAAGAGAGAAACTAGGTCATAACATGTATCACAGCAGAAGCACCTGCATGCGACAGGTCTGCAGACTTGTCAGAGTCAAGAAGATGATAGTGTTTGTCACCTTGTTGGCCATTAGTGAATCAATCAAACAATAACCTTATTTTCCATTATAAAATCCATTATGTAGAAGCCTTGTTTTTGTTGTACAGTTCCTTTCAGAATATATAAATAATGCATAGAGTCTGGCCCCATGGCCCTTTCCCTCCCCTGGGACCAGAATAAAAGCTGCACAGGCCAGTAAATGGATGGTAATTGAATTATAATTAAGTGCCAGATGATTGGACAGAGACATCAGAATCAATCAAAGCACCATTAGCTGCATCAATCAGGATCCATATGGGTCAAAGTGAAGGTTATACAGAAGGAAACCACTGTCAATGTTTAGATTTTATAATCACAAATTATGATTTAAATCAATTATATTATGGCATGAAATAATCAAAAGCTATGTTTTTGGGTTACTGTTAGTATAGAACAAGTAAATACAACACCATGTTCTGAATATTTAAAAAAGGTAAGACAACACAATGATTACATTACATTACATGTCACTTGTTCAACGCTTTCATCCAAAGCGACTTACAAGTGTCTTGCCCAAGGACTGGGGATTGAACTTGTGCTCCCCTGATCCAAAGATCAACGAACTGACCCACTTAGCCACAGCCTCCCTTACTGTATGATCACTGTATAAAGAACTACAATGACATTCAGATTAAGAATTTAGACCTTTACTTGTGCACAAATCCAATATCCACTCTCTTTTCGCGTTGTTATTGTTTTCCACCAAGTCGTAAGAAAAATATCCAACTCTGTGTCTGTGTGGGGTTTGGTGATGAGCAGGTCATTTAAATTGGGCTTTTAGAGCCGTCATGGCGGTAGATCAATGCGCTCAGCTGTGCAGGATTCAATTCAATACATTCTGTTGGAAATGTGAAGCACAAATTACCAACTGCTCCCAACATGAACAATGATGATGACCTGCATTTCTTGTTGAAGAGCATCTGTGGACACACCCAGGTTGTGTGAAATGTTCAAACTAAATGTAATACTAATATTGTTTCCTTCCTATCTTCAAAGACCAGGGGCCTCATTTATAACGCCGTGCGTAGGATTCACGTGGGAAGGTTGCTTACGTCGTAGAAATCCAAAAAATAGGTACAGAAATTTTCCGATTCACCAAACATTGCGTACCGGCGAGGAAAGTGCGTACGGCACATCCTACGCCGGTTTCCCTTTATAAATCACAATCGACTCGAAATGCGGTGCAGCTTTTGCGGGCTTCACGTAACGCCAATATTTGCGTATAAATAGTCAAAGAAACGCCCATTCATTCATTTTGACTGACTGCATGAAGAAGATCGCAGGAAATGACGACAGAACAGCTAAAAAAGACATCTCACACCGTGTCAGATTTTGGTTATTTTGGGGAGGTCGAGATAAATCATATTGTTTGGTGGATGCCGTTTGAACCAGAGTAGCAGCATGGAGGTCGGATCGTCACCAAAATAAATAAATAAGTGGTCCGAAAAAGGTTCATGACAAAAAACATACACATAGCCTTCCTCAGGCAGTGTGTTTGTACCGGGGACAGGAGACCCCCCCCCTTGATGAGAAACTGTAAGAAGTGATCGGGGAATCCCTCCGGAGTGGAGTCATGACGACTGGATCTGAATTATGTTTTCGTATTTGGTGGTTTGTGTCCCAGCTGTCGATCAGCTGTGCGCAGCGTCTCCACTGCAGCCTGTGCATCTCAACCCCCCCCTCCCCGCAGCAACTCTATATCCACCAGTTAGAGGAAATACAACTAATGTGTTGTGTTATATCAGCTGTACAATTTACCACATATGGTGTTCTAGTTTCCATACCTCCTGTGTTTTATGAGCGACTTATCAAGTCTTAGCAAACGGCATAACACATGATTAAACATGGTAGTATATAAAACCATGCTCGTACAACCTATAGAAATGCAAAACCGCATCATTTATGAGAAAACATTTCATAACATTAACACAACATATTCGAGGTGGTTTTAAATAACATATCCGTATTTATTTATTTCTACAAGTTATGTGTTTGTGTGCACTGAGGAGTCTCAAACACGCGTTTGTTTAATAATTTTAAGATTGGCTTTAATCAATGTTTGAAAATGAATTCATCATATATGATAAATGAGAGATAACATTTTATTTATGGTATTATTTCCACATATTTCTCTCCATTCTTCCTTCTGCCAAAGCGGTGTCACAGTTTCTCGTCTCTCCCGTTTGTGTGCTTAGTGCGTACGCATGGGTTAGAGTTTGCGTGGAGGACCGCATGTTTTCCCGTCAAGTTAGTATTGTATAAATCGCAAACATTGCGTAGAAACTGGAGTACGCCATTTTTGGAGCATATATCCCTTTATAAATGAGGCCCCAGATCCTATAAATCAGTAACTGTGAGCGATGACTGCACTGTTGGTGCAATGCTATCTTTACCCATGCTGCAAAAGAGTCCCTTTTATTTCCTAAAACCCTCTTTTGTTCAGTGATATTTACGAGGCTTTGTGAATACAGTGACTGTTTTGCCTCATTGTTTCTTCCACCCTATCTTCCCTGCCTAGTTCCTGTAATGTGAGGATCTCCTATTTCCTCCAGCTACCTATGAACAATCGCCTCATCAATTACACATTGCAAGTAAGAACACACACCCCAAGGAAATGTGCACCATTGAAGTTTAGAATTACAAGAGCTTTTCCATTGATCTCAAGGAAAACTGTCATCTCCACTCTGACCTCTTTGCACCTGTGGAGGGCAGTGAACAAGCTATTAGGCCAAAAGAGATAAAAGACAAGCAATCTAAACTGCTTAGTTCCAACTAGGGGTCGACCGATTATCGGGGCCGATATTCATCATTTGACCGATTATCGGTATCGGCCTTTTTTTTTTATAAAATTGCCGATAACACTTTGGCTCTGATGCGGCCGTTTCTCTGTCTGCAGTCACCACTCTCTGTACACGAGCAATGTCCCGCCCACAGCGCTATCTGATAGGCTATTACTGAAGTGTCAATCAACACTGAAGATTTTCCGGGCGGGAGCCAGCCATAGAGGCGGGACCTTCTCAGATTACACAGGCAGGTGCGAAGAACGCAGACACAGGCAAGCAGCAGCGCTGTGTTTCGAAGGTAAATCAGTTGAAAGCCGAAGTTCAATAAACATCCCAATCCCCTGTATGCTGAAGTTGCAAAAACAGCACAATCTATTGATCTAATTCTATCAGCTTCCCAGTTACACAGGGACGGGGGAAGTCAGTCAGCGTGCAGCGTCTTGCAGCGGAACTGTGGTGCGGAGGGGGGGCTGCGAGTGAAGCCTCGCAGTTTTTCAGGTTGATATGTGAAGCTCATTAGCTAGCCAACATGTATTTAGCAAATGTTTAGCAAAATATTAGAAGTGAGGCTACTAGTCTAACGTTAGGTCTACTGCAATAGCCTCACTTTTAATAGTTTCCAAAACATTAGCTAGCATAGTGTTTTGCAGTTGCTAGCAGTTTATTGGGATTTTATGCTAGACAGACAGGCATTGGTTTGATATAATAAATTAAGCATTATTGTTAGTTAAGCATGTCAGCCTGCTGCCCCACTTCTTGTCTCTCTAACTCATTGCAAATGGCTGCACTAAAGAAAAGGGCACAGAGAGGAAACCAGTTGTAAGATGTTGTAAAAGTTCATTAAACATAATGTAGGCTATGCTTAAATGCATTTCAAAGAAGTTGTGTTGGAGTTTGTGTTATTCTACATTTTGACACCAAGATTTTCTGATTTTACTGCAAATGTATATCGGTTCCAAATATCGGTTATCGGTCTCCTTGATTACTAATAATCGGTATCGGTATCGGCCTTGAAAAAGCCATATCGGTCGATCCCTAGTTCCAACATCCTTTTGTCCTTAACGCCAGATCATTGAAGCTACTGAAAATAAAACCGCGACAACATTTGATTTGTTTCTCCACCACATGGACATCGAACATGCCATTTAACCTCACCACTCCTAATGTGGCCTTTACAGCAGTATAAAAAAAAGGTACATGGGATTCTTGTCACAAAACAAACAAAAGCCTACATGAACAACCAGTATCTTTTTAATTTGTACTTCAAACACTACTATTACTTCCTGTAATAGCCACTTGTGAGAGTTAAATAATAATTTACCTGGATGGCTGTCCGGCCACTTTGCGAATCCTCCCACCAAGCGATCCTGCGTGGACAGGATGAATCTCCTGTTCTTGTCAAAGTTTGTATACTGGAACACGTCTAAGAGCTGAGGCAGGAGAGAGGGTTGGCGGGGGGCGAGTGGGAGAGAAAAGGAGGGGAAAGAAAGAAGTTTCAGTATGACTTTAGGAGCAAACTTTGGAAGTAATGATATATGACTCTTGCCATAAGAAAATGTAACAATGATGCTGTGAAACTGCAATAATAATAATTTATGGCTGTGTTCTACGATCTCCATTTGCCCAAAAGTGTATCGTCGCAATCACCATCTGTATGGAGACATCCAGCAGTAGTGTCTGTCATACTTTCATTTTGACATACACAAATATTTTGCTTGTTTTTGCATTTACCCTCCAGCACAGCTTTGACCCAGAAATTCACAATGTCCCTGCTTGTGTTTGCTTATGTGCGTGTGTGTGGTTTTATCCAAGGTTTACTCATAGATAGTTGCAGTTTTCTGGACCGTGTGTATGCATCTATGTACTATACCTCTGGCATTGATATGACCCAAATACTGTATGTTTGTTCACAGGTTTTTTTTTTTTGGAGTCTGTCTGTGTGGGTGATTAACCCAGTTGTTTCGACAGCGCAAGAATATACGACAGTGCCATTTGAAACATGCCCAATGTTATTTTTTCATGCTGTACGTGAAAAATGAAGGCAATAGTGTAGAAATACAGGGGTGAAAACACTTCAATGCATGCAGTGCAGGCTGTACCTCTAGTGTAGCTCCCACCCAGAAGGAGTAGCATGTGTCTACAGGTTTGTTGGGGCGCCCGTGGAAGCCGCTCTGCTGCCTCATGATACACCAGCGCCGGATCCTGTCCAGCTCCCGCTGACTCAGCGCCTCCTCCAGCCGCCCCATCAGACACAGAGAGGCTATGGCGCAGTACGTCCAGCCACCTGGGCACACAGAGTAAATACAGAAAATTCATTAGACAAATGAATCCAATTAAATTAAACATATTCTTTTGTTTTAACATTGGAAAGCAGTTCCAGTGGTTCACACTGACACAATTGGATGACAGACATCTATATGATTACAGGGCTTTGCAGGAAGTCTGCGTGTGGGTCTTTTTTTTTTTTACAGTCAAATGTTTGCTAGCATGTAGCTACATTCATTTGTCACCTCTCTATGGATGTTATCACAACGTGGAGCTACCAGGGCTGTACAGAATAAATCAAAGCTTCATTTTAAATAAATCTCTAAATCAACATTTAAAAATACGTGACATGACTATTCATTCCATTTAATCCTGGCATTGCTTCAAATATAGATTAGGCTCAACTAATATTAATAATTTAAAATAGTTATGAATATTGTAGGGCCTATCTGTTATTAAATTAATAATAAATAAACAAAGGCTCTTTTTAAAAGATTACCCTTCATTCAACATATCACCTTTTTTTGTCCTTTTATATGAAACATCATTCATATGAAATGTACTTTCATATGAATGATACTGTTTTTTATAGTATAAAGAAGTCAGTATAGTAGTAGTAGTAGTAGCGAGGCAACTGGCTGTTATGGCTGCCTTTTTTTATATTTAAACATTTGAGTGGAATAAACATGTTGTATGCAGAGACTTACTGCACAGTGTGTATTGAATAATGACAGGCTGTTAAAAGGACAGCCACACGCAGCAGCTATCCATCACTTTCTAAAATCCTCTGTCAACTGCTTTTAACTCATCCCGTAACACCACCACCATCCCCGGCTGTTTATCTGTGTCTGTGCTTGTGTGTGGAGAGACACAAAGAAAAAGGTGGGGGTGAAGTGTGTGGGTCAGGCGTGTAAATCTGCCGACGTGTCAGAATGGTCTCTAATCAAACATGTCTAGATCCCGATCTGCTGGAGGCAACGAAAGATCAGGAGACGAACATAAATCTGAATCAAACTGCTTTACAGGAAACCACAACAGATTATTCTAACAGCAGGTTTGGTGCACATATGCACACCGGAGCACAACTGTGTTCCCCTCACGGCTACAGTATGTTAATCATGGACATCAAGTACATTAAGTGAGAAAAGCACTCTTCAGAAATCAAGAGTGCATAGCCTAAAGATGAAGAAATTACCGGAAAAATAGAGGAAGCAGCGAGATAAAAGCCAGCCACACACATACATAAGGAGAGGTGCATTTATTACCTTGGCACGTAGTCTCTGTAATACCATGTTTCACGTATTGAACTACAGAGTGACTCAAACACCATCGTCTACAAAACCAATGTCAGCGCACATTTAAAGCACAGTGTGGGAGGTCTTGGGATGATGGGCAACGGGCACACACTGTACACCTCCACTGATGTGCAATCAGTCCTCAGACAGAGTTTGCAGAAGAGGGATGAATCTTACTGAAGACTGTTTAATTTATTGCAGAAAGGGAAATTACAAATTTGCACAGGGATTTATTTCTCTATACTTCATTTATGTAGTCCGTCACAGTGTTAACAGGAAGTGCTACCTGTCCAAAATATGAGTTTAGATATGCTCCAAACCATTGCTTCGAAATGTGTGTAGGATCAAGGATTTTGTGTGAGAAAAATAATGTTTAATTTGAGTAAGGGGCTGGGGATTAATGAGACAATGTATCTACAGAGAAGGATTGTAATGGCTAATCCTTTAAACCACTTACTCCCATAAGCCCATTTCAAGCCCTCTACCACAAAACTCAGAGGCACCCACAATGTTTTAACCTGATGTTTTAACCTGATGTGAACCTGGATGATGTTCATAAATCTGACTTTTGGACTTACCACCCACCTGATGTGAAACAGCGTTCAGGCTTATATTGTTGTTATATGTAGTAACAAAGCATAAACCATTACAAGATGATCAATCTCACCATGTGACTCTCGCCCAGCTCCTTGGCCAAACCCATTATCGTATGACTGTGAAGAGGAAGAAGAGCCAGTTATTACAAGCAATACATCATCTGCACTGAAAGGTAAATGTGGGCGTGCAAAGGCATCGGTGTTAGAGGAGGCTGATCTGCATTTTGTATTTACTTGTAAATCAATTTAATGTATTCACAGATGTATTTGTATTTGTTCAATTTGTTTAGGCATATGAGGAACCAAATCCAAAGATACAAATTATTTGCATTTGAGGAAGGTGTTTTACATTTGTTTCTTGTATTTATTCATACTAGACCCCATTAAAACCATACATTACATGTCACTTGTTAAACGCTTTTATCCAAAGCGACGTACATACTCAATACTGTGGGCAACCCCCATACAAATAAGGTTACATTCAAAAAGGTTTGGGACCCTACAAAATGCACACAACAACAGGGAACAGTCAGTTGGGAAAACTAACAAGGTTGAGTCTGTCTGTGTGTCTGGTCATAACAATAAGGTAGTAAATGGACACCTGGTGCCATCCAAACATAAATGTCTAGCGTTCCAGTGATTTCAACAGAAAACCAGATTTAGTCTAATTTCTGTAGACTTACATTCACCAAAAACTAGCTTGTATTGCTAAAGACATTTTGGAATCCAACCACCAGTATGTGGCCAGAAGATAAAGATACCTTTCAGACATGAAGCAGTTATCTGTTAACTGGGCTTCTCTCTCTCTGTCTCTATGTGTGTGTGTGTGTGTGTGTGTGTGTGTGTGTGTGTGTGTGTGTGTGTGTGTGTGTGTGTGTGTGTGTGTGGTCTAGCAGTACTATACTTGTGGGGACCTAAATCTGTTTACATAGTCACGTGTGGGGACTGGCTTCCCTTATGGGGACAAATTGGAGGTCCCCATGAGGGGAATCATTAATTTTAGGGTGAAGACTTGGTTAGGTTAAGGGTAAGGTTAAGGGTAAGGGTAAGGGTTAGGCATGTGTTGGTTATGGTTAAGGTTAGGATAAGTCTCCAGGAAATGCATGTAAGTCAATGTAATGTCCCCTGTGTGTGTGTGTGTGTGTGTGTGTGTGTGTGTGTGTGTGTGTGTGTGTGTGTGTGTGTGTGTGTGTGTGTGTGTGTGTGTGTGTGTGAGAGATAAATAGTCGAACACACCCTTCGCACAATAGAGAAGCCATGTAATGGAACACTATTGTGTTAAATGCCTTCAACTCATAATACGCCTTAGTGTAGAGGTGAATTGCACCATCCCTCTGCTCTGGGGACTTGAGTTGTACAAGCGACTACGATGGCAGACATGAAGTAAACACCTCACACAGATGCTTTGAGGTGTCCAACCCATGTTTGATCGAAAAACAAACACTGAGGCTAATGTAATGGTTATGTTACTGTTACACAGTCAGAACCCGACTTCATCTCACTATAGTTCCATGTCGTAAAATTGGAACATTATTTTTCTTTTGGTAAGGTGGAAAAACCTCTGTATCGGCTGTAAGCGTATGATACACAGCTCAACTCCCCCCCCCCCCCCCCTTATTTATTATAAATGAAGGATTTCGAGGCAGAGTGCCACCTACTAAAGGTGGGTGGCATATTCTTCCCATTCAAGTGTGGAGGCAGTGCTTTGAACGGTGCAACGACAAAGGTTGTTTCCATTAGGAGGTCCTTCTGTTGCCCTGGAATATAGGGCTCATTGTATTTATCTATGCATTAAAAACAGGTGCAGCTAACACTCATCCCTACAGTTTAATGCAGATGTTTTTTTTTTTTTTTAAAACACTCACCAAACTTCCTGTGATGTACTCAATGGCCTTTTGCATGTCCATGCCGGACCAGTCATCCAGCATGTAACAGATACTGGCTGCACAGTAGATGAACCGTATATCATTTTCACTTCCTTCTGGAACAGCGTAGAAACTGGAGGCAAGAGGAAACACAGACACAGCGAGCCACACAAACAGGAGAGTTACACAAACAGCTGAAAGAAGGAAACATGTTTATGTTCAGAATGTATAGCATTTAAGTCTTATCATAAAAAGCCTGTCAGCTGTAATTAAAAAGGGGTTAACTCAGATTTATGTCTAAAGGTAATGTTGTCTGCCCAACATGATATATACACAGTGCGTGTGAGTGTGTGTGTGTGTGTGTGTGTGTGTGTGTGTGTGTGTGTGTGTGTGTGTGTGTGTGCTTTACAGCATGATAATAAGCTGTCTGCCTCGACTTGCAATGGCCCCCGCAAGAGCCACTTTCAAGTGTGTGTGTGTGTGTGTGTGTGTGTGTGTGTGTGTGTGTGTGTGTGTAACACTACTGTTTCATGACCAAATGTAACTTTATGTCCAAATACGAAAATAGTCCCTCTAAAAGTGTTTAGTGGTGTCAAAGATTCCCTTCCCTCTGCCAGTATTATCTTCTTTTTCCTCCGTGTTTGGGACCTTTATGGGAGTCCCCGTCAAAACAATTTAGTGACCAGGAGGAATCAGAAGAGAAGCTCCAAAAATGGTGGACACAGTGCTAAAACAGTCAAATTAAGTGTGCCAAAACGGCAAGCGGTCATTGTTCAAATGATCTGCTGTTGGCTTTTACCCGCTGAGCCAGCCATAACTCTTGTTGAGCAGGGGAAGAGGGGCCGACTTTGAATGCTGTTAACAAGCCCCAGCCGAAAATCTTACTCATTTTTCCCTTCAGGCTTTCAGTGTTTATTTGAGTCAGAGATAGTGTCAGCGTGAATCCTATTACTAGTGCAAATGTGTGTTTGTGTGTGGCTGACCTGCCGTCCTCCAGCTGCAGCGCTCTGAGACCAGCCAGACAGGCCTGTTTGTCGACACGGCTCAGGTCGTCTCCGAGTATTACCAGCGAGCACAGTCCAGTGTAGGTCATTGCTACATGGCCACTGTCATATGGATGGAGAACACCTGGACCCTGAAGAAAATATCAAAATGATAGACATTGTTCATATCATTATTTATAGAAGCAGTGAAAAAAACACTAGTAGTTATAAAGTAAACATCTGATGAAAAAAATATTTGAAAAACACTGACTAGACCAGACCCATCAAGTGTTTGGACAAAATGGAGCCTTTTTTGGGAAATGACTCGGGTTGGCAAAGCTCTTACATTACCAACTATGTCTCAATGGGAAAGGGAAGTAAAACCAAATGTTTAAGATTATGCTTATAAAACTGGAAATGGCCCAAACCCACTAATGTGAGAGAACGGATTGGCAAAATAATGAAAATGACATAAAAATATGTTGAGATGAATTCATGCAAATAGGGAAATAGAGGAAATATCAGATCACAGCAGTGAATACTACCAAAAATATATCTTTAAGCTAAAGAAAAGCAAGGAGGCACTTAACATTTGAGATACAAGACACAATGATTGGTCAAACATGAATCAGTTCTACAAACAGTGAGGGGTAAGGCTGTACCTTAGTGCTGTAAGGAATTCCAATATGTGACGATCCTCGAAACCCACAACGACTAAGGTTAGCTTCTGGAAGAGAATAACAGGAGAGGAGAAGGTAGATATGTAAGGAAGCATCATGTACTAAAACATCAAGAAAAACAGGAACGAGAAGGCTAGAAAAACATGTATTGCTGCCATCTATTGGCCATGATGGAAACATCAGAACCCAATTTACAATATGTCATCATACTGCAGAGTACACAATGTTAGCCAGTTTTAAAATAAGACATCCAACCACTCTGAGAACAATATTTTTTTCAATGTTTCATCATCATATTCTGACATTAAATATATTCTGATGTTAAAACACATTGATCATGTTACACTACATAATAGGTAGTGCAATGCCTACTAATTGATTAATGATTTCCCTTTCAAATATGCATTTAGTCAAGCCAGAAAGGGTATGTTAGAGCCAGTATTTTTGATTTGATAAGAAAGGCCACCTAATTGTGACGTCTGTAGTCAACGCACTATAAAGGACTACAATTCCCACGCGCCTGCGCTAAAGCCAAAGTGATGGGCAACCTGTTGGAGAAATGCCGTAGTAGAGGAACAGTTTTTAACCGTACTACACGTACACATCATACAATTACCCTTTAAGTTATGAAGTTATATAACATAAGCATTATTAAGAAAAAAAGAATACCAAAGTTGTTTGTTATTTTATTTGAGTTTTGCCTATTTCTTTTGAATATTGTAATGGCCTATTTTCTTTGTTGCATGTGCAAAAGTTTGTCATTTTATTTTGAGCAAACACATGGCAACATCATCTAAACCATCGGAGGCCAAGCAACCCTTCAAACTGTAAGTAATTCAAAGGAAAGAAACGAGTTAGAACTGTCTGTTTAAGGCGTCTAATGGCTTGATAGAAAGACAAGGAAGGAAGCCACGACAGGGTATGTATTATTCATGTGTTTTCAGCACGCTAGTGTTGAAAAAGAACAGTCTGCTCAACAACTTTTGGTTTTAAAAAGTAACAACATCAGGGACATAAGACATAACATCTCGAGTGCCTCCCAAACAGCATATTTACCTTTAATGACAAAAGCCCAACCAAACACCAAACATATGGCGGCAACGAAATAGAGACCAATCGAGCACGACTATCTCAACATGATTTCTTCTGTATTGAATAATTAAATAAATGGGCATCCAAACAGATGGCTGAGAGTTGCTTGTTTGAGACAGAAAAACACAAGTCAATTAAAAATGTAGAGACAAACGTTCCCTGATGAACAGAGTTAGAGTTTCAGGTGAGGGAAGGAGGACCCGGAAAGCTCGGTTTAAAAACAAAAAAGTTTAATAATATTTCACAGACTTCACAGAGTTTGATAACTCTGAAGTTTGTCTTCCTCCTCTCCCACCCTGATGAAACTATAGACCCTTATAAAACAACCACATGCAGAGACTCCAAAGCATAAATATAGATAATATAATATATCTTAAATGTACAGTGTTTCCCACAGAATTTGATTCTATTTGTGGGGGCACCGCACAGGGCGTCCAAAAATATTAATAATTCGAGAGAAGATCGAGAGTTTTTATCGCTTGAAATGACGAAAAGGAAAAAAGGGCAAGGACATCCCTCTGTTGGAGGGGCAAAGGAGTCTGGTGGGATTCTTTTCGGAGTATTGAAGATCGTTTCCCCGACATCGAAGGTGCCTGTCACAGGACAACACGGAACGTGCACGATTTGGACCAAGCGGCAAACTCTGGGGAAGAGCCGGGACGCCAATACGGAAGTGCCACACACTGCAGTTCATCTAGTGGCCAGTAGGAGCAGGCTGCAGAAGGGAGCAATTTCCATAGACCCCCATGTTAAAATGCACAACTTTACAGCAGAAATAAACATGTTTACATCGTGGTTCAAAAAACCATATTCTCTGTATAGTTAGATTCCCCCTTCATGACTACTGTGTGGGGGGTGCATTTTTTCTCAACTCATCTGTTTAATTAATATTAAGCCTTAAAGCTTTTGCATAAATTAGGCAGTGTGCGAAAAAGTACACGTCCCACCGTCCGGGACGTGTTATTTACAATATCGGACAAGTAGATCTTTCAATTGACTTGTCCGGCGGACAAGTGACGCTTTTCGGCCTGATTTATTGACAAATTATTGATACATTCAGTTTACAAAAGGTAGAACTCATTCGCAAATTGTACGTGTCCGCCATTGTTCGTTTAGAAATGTTAGTTTCGGTTCTGCTTGTCGATTCCTAAGGAAATGCATCTCGCCGCTTTCTGTACAGTTAGACGGGGGCGGGGCGGAGCGGGGTGGGAACAAATAACAATTGTCCGGTACCGGGATTAATAAGAGTTGTGAGGACAGGAGGCGAGGCTGAGCCCCGCGGACCGCAGCTCTCTCTCTCTATGCTCCGTATCAGCTGATCGCTGCGCGGTGCAGCTCAGCGTCTCTCTCTCTCTCTTTCTACACACAGCGGATCCGCAGCCCGTTTAACAGCCTCATCTTTGTCAAACTTTCTTATGTTCTTTCTCGAACACATAATGAAGGTTGTGGCAAGGCGTGCCAACCCTGCGTTGGGGGGGCACAGTGACTCATTTGGGGGGCATGGCCCGCGAATGACCCCCCATGACGCCGAGCCTGCTCACGAGGCCTATGTGCAGAATCCCTCTCGCTCACACGTGGACGGGTTAAAGAGCCTGTGACACGAGTTTCCCCCATCATCCAAACCCATCAATTTGAGTAAATATTGTCCCCTTGAAAACCGTTTTTCGAACTGATTTTGGATATTTGTACTTTGATAACCATTAATCTGCCCTTCAATGTTGATCATTTTCTGGATCTTCTCGGGGATTCTTCAAGTCCCGCCAAATGATGTGTGACGTCATTGCGGGCACAGCGCTCCAGCTGCACCATTCAGGATCCCAGCATCTGCATGTAAACGCACGATGGCGCACACAGCAGCAAGGTCAGACAGCGATGACAGTTTAATTTTGAACGTGTCTGAGAGCTCATATGAGGCTGAAGGATCGGTTTATGTTGTATCTGTTAGAAGTTTAGGAATTAGGTGCGTCAATATGGGCGATCATACGGTCATGTAGCCAGTGGTGGAATGGGACTAAAAATCATCCCGGGAATCTCGACCGGCACACTTCGGTACCGCTAGTAAATTGTCAACGGGGGGAGTGGGGGATGTCAGGGGCGGCGGGTGCTGTAGGGTAGGGAAGGCTAAGCCTTCCCAAATATTTGTGTCACTGCATCCTGGTAAAATACAAATATAATGTATAATGTCTGTGTCTTTGACATTAGCGCTGCTAGCCACCTGTGCCCTGTACTACGAAGCCAGTTCAACCTACCCTGGATATGTTTGAGTAGCAAACAAACTAACAACATCAAACTAACAAACGAGATCTCGCTAAGCGGTCCTACGACGCTAGTTATCAACTCGGTAAATCAAGCCAGGGTTTCTCTCACCAGCTGAGAGCGCGTTCACGGGGGCGGGGTTAGCTACATTTGACCAATCACAAACAGGGACAAGTGAACTGACAGCGCAGCGTCATACTTCATTCATGAAAAGTAAACTAATATTAGACAAATATGAGCTTTAAACATCCATGACTTAAACATATAATCCAGGATACAAGCCACAGAGTTGCACCTGCAAGGTGAATACAGAACAACTGGTTAAAAAATAACTAGGCCTACCGAGTGTTTGAAAGCGTATAGTTTTATGATATCACTGCCCCATCTAAGACACGATGACTTGAGAGATTTAAACTCCGCACACTGAGTTGATCTCTTTTCTATAGACGCCGGAGGCGGGCAGCGTCAGGTAAAAAAAAGTTATTTAGCCTTCCCAAACCTGAGCCTCACGCGCCGCCTATGGGGGATGTGCTAGTGACTTATCCGACCGGCCCACTTCGGTACCGGCGCATCGGGATTCGTCACGATGGCCAGTCCGCCACTGCACCCAGCCCACGTAAACTGTCAACGGGGGGAGCCTCGCTGCGGGGAAACGGTGGACCTGGTGTCCCGATCGGAGTGGGAATAATAAAAATAATCTGTGCATTTTATCCATTAATTTCCCCAACATTGTGGTAAAAAAAACACACGTTTAATCCATGTTGGTGTACTACAACTACAAAAAGTTTGTTTTCTCATCAGGAAATGCAGACCGGCTCAAACAAACGATTTTTAATCATCATCCTCACGATGATTTAATGTATCATATGTTCGCCGAATTGACATGAAAGCACTAATAAATGTAGTTTCATCCACTTGAGTTTACAACTACAAAAATAATCGATTTGTTTTTATATCACATCCTACGGGAGGAAATTCAGCAGCTCTCACTACCGATTTTTAATCCTAATTTAATCATCATCTTCACCATGATCATTTATGTTTATGTTCGCCGAATTGACATGAAAGCACTGACAAATATGAATATACTGTAGTCAACTTCATTAAAACGTTATTAACGTGCCTAAACTCAGTAATTCTACGCATAACAACAAACTTTGTCCGTGTTTGGCTCTCTCGCCGCACAGTGAAGCGTTCCCGCATTGACGTCACTTCCGGCTTCCCCCAAAACTTCAAAATGAGTCGAAGGAATTTCTCCGCGATGTTCGAAATTATTGATATTTATCGGAACGGTATCGCACCTTCTTTTTTAAACTGACGGTTCGAGATGACTAGTAGGCTAGCCCAATATTTCATTGCACAACAGTTGTTGGGATGCTGTCACAGGCTCTTTAAGGACTAAAAAACGATCAATTTTTCACTTTGCTGTTAGCAAATCATTTGGCGCTCTAGCTAACAGGAAGTCACTCAAGTGTCACAAAGTAATTTAGCCTATGGGTAGGTCAAAAATCGAATGGGTGCTGGCCATTGCCCTAATCATATCACCTGTGTTGGCTTTATGTTTTTGGTCAAAAATGTGTTTGTTTCACATATGCATTGATGTAATCAATAATATTTGTAATTTAATAAAAATAATAATAACAATTTTCGGGAAAAAAAAAAAAAACCATTTCTTGGGGGTGCTTTGGCAATCCTGGGGGGTGCTTCAGCACCCCCTAGCTCCCCCCTGGCGCCGCCCCGTTAGGTCCGGGCGGTGGAGTCCGTCTTTTCTCAACGTGTGAATGACAACCATTAAGAATAACAAAATATAGCTAATTCTCTTGCAGATTGTCTCATTTGATTATGAATGTAACGTTTATATAGGGGAACTACACTGTTAGCAGTAACTTGGTATGCATGTATTTCATGTTAGCTTAGCTTCTTAGCCTGAGCTAGCTCTGTTTACTTCCAGTTCGGAGGCAGCAGGTCCCGCCTCGGCTCCGCCTCTTTGCCCTTATTTGGAGCAGGCGGGATTAGACTCTGACGTCACACTCTACTGTCCGCCTACTAAGGGCTTCTCTGCAACTCTGCAGAATCCTATGGGTGACGTCACGGACACTACGTCCATTTATATATACAGTCTATGATTTGGACACGATGGTGGGTGGTTTTAGTGGAGCACGCGCATGAGCTGCGAGCACCAGAGCCTCTCAGCGGCAAAACTGAGGCTCCGTGGTAAACAGTGGTAACATGAAGAGCCGTTTGGGAGCCGTTTGGGAGCCGAAACAGCCGGCGCTTTAATGGCGCATTTCCACTGCAGCGGGTAGCCCCGTTTAAGCGTCCTCAAGCGGCCAGGCCAGTTTTTGGTGGCCTTTCCATATAGCGTAGCACCGGCTAGCGGGTACTTTTTCCCTCTTTTTCTGGCCCCATAAAATCGTGGTTCTATCAGGCCAGGGCCAGGGCTGAACTAGTGACGTCAACACTCTCGACTGCTGATTGGTCAGAGAGAATCGTCGCGAGATCATCCCTAGCGTCACATATATATCTAGAAGCAAGCTTGCAGCATTTTTATACACAGCATTTTTTGACGTTCCTACATCTCATTGGGGATGATCAAATCTAGCGGGAGCTCGACGGAACAACTCGAAATGTGAAAGTGTTCCAGGATGTCTCTGCACAGATGCCCCGCCTACACTGCGTTGCTATCCCAGGTCCTAAACTGTAATGGCAATGCGCCATGGCCTCGGACGGCCAGCGGGCTACCCCGCTGCAGTGGAAATGTGCCATAACGGAGCGTCCACACTACAGCTCCAAAAATAGCTTGGAGCTGGGCGTGTCTGGAGCTTGGGGATTTTATTCAAGCAACACGGCCAACAACCAATCACATGAATCTCCCGCCCCCAACATACAAAGCAAAAACCCCCGGGGATTTTATGCGAGCAATATATATATAAACTCCCCAAACAGGCGAAAACCTACCAGTTTCACCCACTGTCTCTGCCACCTCCCTCCATGCCTGGTTCCTCCGGTTTGTATCCCGGTAGGTGAAGAGGGTCTGGTCATACAAAACCGGGTGATTCGCTACGGCGATAGTTAGTTTCTCCTCCGACTTTTTTTGAAATATAGAAATGAACGGCGGGATATCTCTCCCAGCTTAGACGCGGTTTGATTGGCTACGGCTTCAGCTGTCAGATTTTGGGAAACGGGATTTGATTGGCTGGCGCTGGCTACTCCGGCGTCTCAGGCGACAGAAGTTGAACATTGTTCAACTTCTGTCGCCTGAGACGCCTCGCTCTGCTACCCACAATTCAGTTCGGCGAAAAAGCGCGGCTACGTGACGTCACCCCATTGAAAGTGAATGGGCAGCTTGGAGCAGATTGGAGCTTTCGACGCTGTGGACGCTGTAGTGTAGACGGGCCGTAAGAGAGCCAAGCCAAATGATCCGGCTCACTAACGTAAAAAGACAGTATCTATAAGGGTGCTTTGAGAATACATTTTTGACTTGCTCTGTCATGTGAACCTTTTTATGAATAAAGCATACATCCAATGCCTTACACTGCAACATTTAACTGTTTAAACTGATCTTATTTATAGTCAGTTGTGGAAAAAGTGATAAGCTATGACACTTACCGTCCTCTGTGGGCAGAACCTGTAATGAGTAGATCCACTCAATCATGGTCTTCCTATCAATCACATCCAGGGCGTCCAGCACATCCAGACCAGACAGGGCAAAAAATATGATTGTTAACCTGAAAAGAAGGCCGATGGCAATCTTGTTAATTTTCACTAATGTAAACCAGTTGTGACTGCACCTGAAATCAGTCAGAAATAGGCCAAAATGTCACACCATTTGGTTTAAAAGTGATTTGTTCTAATCATACTTTATTTAATAGTTTGGGCACATGTGATCACCGGTTTTTTTCTATTCCTTTTTAGAAAGAAAAAAAGTATTCCCATGTGCCCAAAAAGCAACATCAAGTATTGGGTACCTATTTAATCATAACAATATATGAAAACATATCGACACTTATGCAATGTAAACAATAATAATATGGAAAACTTTTAATAATCACAATAATTAGTAGGCCCTAAGGGTTTTCTTTATCCTGACTTTGACTATGGGTAAAAGTGTGATTTGTCATGTGATCTAAACATTTCAAAAGGTGTACTGCTAGATACTTGCCCAAAACATTAAAATACTATACGTATTAAAACAAATGTTTTGAATCAAACTAAAAATTATCTTTGGACACAGTTGTTTTAAATTAATTGATATAAGGATTCACAAATTCAAGCAACAAAGGGATTACATAGTCAAATATATACACCAGATTAGATGAATGTGTAATAAAACACAATTTAAGAGTATTGAATTTTAGCTGCTTGCTTAGTTTAGCTCTTACTGGAGAGATAAGTAAAATATGTTATTTTCTGAAATGTCTCTCGCTAAATTAACCATTGAAAAACATATCCAACTAAGCAGTCCATCTAGCTTTAAGTTCAGTTTCAAATAAGCTTTATTCATTTAATAGTGAATCCTACTATCGCTTTATAATACGTTTAACAGGGCGTCGTGCCCAGCTGTACCGTTAGTTATTGTGTAACCAACGTTACAGCCAATCTGTCATAATAACTTCAATGCCACTGCTGCAAGCCATGCTAAGTAGCACTAGCCTCCATTCAAAACGGGTGAACCACAGTTAGCCCGCTAAGCTAATTAGCACTAGCCTCCATTCAAAACGGGTAACAGTGAACCACAGTTAGCTTGAATGCTAGACAAGTTATTCAGTACAGTATATGAATTACAGAAACAATTTCCATTCCAGTAAAATGTACCTGGTAGTCTCCAGCGAGGCGTACCTCTCCGGCAACACCTGAAGCGTTCTTTGGAAGAATCGTACATGTCTATCTCTTAAAAAATCTATTTGCTCAAATTCTTCAAACTGGCTCTCTTCTTCCGCCATCTTTGCATCCGCACCTATGAGGAATCTTTTCCGGTACGTTTGTTTTTCAAAATAAAAGCTAACACTGTAGTGTAGAGCAATGTACAACATATATATTTTATTCTCTCTCTATTTACAAGAGTGTTGTTTTGACAGCTGACTCAGTGGGAAGTGTTGGTGCCAGAGCAAGTCTCTCTCTCTCTCTCTCTCTCTCTCTCTCTCTCTCTCTCTCTCTCTCTCTCTCTCTCTCTCTCAAAATATATATGTCACAAAAAGGCAAATTAGGTTTTTTAAATAAAGATACATTTTATTTTTAGAATACTTATCAAAACAGAGTACAAAGAGCTTCACAGAGAGAAAAATACAATAAAATAACAAAATAGTTTATAAAATAAATAAAGGACAAGATGAAAAATAATAAACGAGAAATTAAGAACACAGGCAGCACAAATTAAATCAGGATGTGATTTCATTCAAAATGTAATTAGTAGAGACTTAAAACACTTCCAGAGCTCAATAAGACCTTAAATAAATCCTAAAACAAACAAAAAAACAATGTGGTAGGTGTGATCATACCTCTTAGTTTGGGATTAAAAGCTAGCAGCAAGTAAGAGGCTAAACTTTTATTTAAAATAGTAGTTTTGCGTAATGTAATTACATTTGATGTAAAGCAGTAAACAGTAGATTTAAAAGGCACATTCGGAATGTGTTTCAGGACTGTTCAGTTGACCATTGATGCTCATCACAGGCCTTGTCTCCAAGTGGGAACAGCTCTGCAACAAAATGACATTTTGACATTTCAGTGATTCAGCTTCAATCACCTTTAATCTTTCAAAGAATTGTTGAACAGAAACCTGTCCTAGCAGTTGTTGCAATCAGACCTGTGAAACATCTGTAGGACAGGCCCTCCACCTGTAGGTCCAATGTGTTTCATTCGTTCCTCCCATCCCTTGGTGGGACGGGTAAGCCTGGAGGGGTCTCTGCTGACGTTACCATCCACCTGGATGAAGCATAAACATCAACCTTTACTAAACCCACAACTCTGTTTGTTTAATATATTAAGGATTTGCAGGTTTGTGGTTATAATGTTTGTCTTTGTGTTAACCATTTGAGAGACAATTAACATGAATTTTACAAGCCTTACCTTTTCTTTCAACTTAGCAGTGATTCTCCTCTGTCTTTCCTCTTCCTCTCTTTCCCTCCGCTGTCTCTCCTGAAGCTTTGCCTCCACCTTGAGAAGATCCTGCAGAAAAAAAGCAGAGGCATGATTTGTATTCAACACAGTAAAGTGACCTCACCTCCCTTAAATACATTGCACAACCTCAAATAACAAAAACTGTGCTCTGGTCAGAAAGCCTTGCCTCTAATAGACATAACACCAGGCAAAAAGACGAACAACTTGTGTTTCTGTGATTTTTAGACTAAGTTTGTACCCTTTCATTAAAGCGTTGGATTCCTATGGTTGCCTCCCTTCTTCTCTCATCCATCTCTCTCTGTTCCTTCTCTCTCTTCCTCCTCCACTGCTCCTCCTCTTCCTCTTTCTTCAGTCGCAGCTGCTCCTCAATGCTCAGCTTCACTTCCATCTGCCGGCGCCGCTCTTCCTGAAAGCAGAAATAATGCTTTATAAATGCTATACATTAATATTTCCTCAGATAACCAACCCTGCACCTATTCACATCACTGTATGCATGTGTATTGATTTCAGAGTAGTACAGAAGCGCTATATCTGATGAGAAATAAGCACACATTACTTTTGTCACACATGCTAGAGCACCTTTGCCTTTTTCCTCTTTTGTGTCTCCTCAGCCAGCCTCTGCTCTTCTTCCTGTTCCTCGATCCTTTGCTTTTCTTCCCTCCACTTCTCCAGTTGCAACTCTGCCTCCCTTCTCTCCTGCTCAGTCCTTAAACAGAAGAGGACAGAACACGATGAAAGAGAAAAAAACAATAAAGTGACAATAACAAAGACTGGGAAACTAGGAAGTAAAGCCGACCAATTTCACCTCAATTTAAGGTGACCTATGAAACACTAAGGGTGCTCATCAGTTCTGGTGGGATATTATGACTTGCTGCCTTTAACCATGGAGTCAATGTCTGCGTGTCTTTCTTGTTTTTAGTTCTATACTGCTATACTTCCGACTCACCTGTGTTGCTTAGCCTGGACTTTGGCCTCCCTCTCACTCTTTTCTGCCTCTTCTGCCTCCTGACTCTGTATTCTGTTCTGGCGTTTCTGATGTTTGCTGGCTTTCCACCGCTGAATGGCCTGGGTGTAGTATGAAGACAGTTAACACAAATGGAAACCAAAAACAAGGTTTGCTTTTGATTTAAAGTTATACATGTTTTGTCTCTACCTCTCTCTTACTGTCCTGTAGGTAGATCAGCTCCTGATGCCAGTCCTCGTGTTGCTCTATCTCCTCCAATGTTTTACCAGGCAGGTACAGTTTGGCCTCTTTCCTGTAGACTTGTTGCCCGCTGTGCTTTGTCCAGACCTGGAAATCAAACAGCTTAGACTCATTTAGAGAGGTGTCTTGCTGTTATCGACATTTGGCTTGGCATATGTGTAGTTGCATGAAGCAATCACATTTTAGTTTATGGATTGTGTTCAGTGACTGTGTGCAATGACCTGTGAGTGGAAGTTGGCAGTAGATACAAAAATTGCATTTAAAGGGCAGGTTTTTAAGACTGAATTAAAATAACTTCTTACTTTAAGGAAGGTTTGGTGGTCATATTTGTCCCAGCCTCCGCACGGGCCTCCTGTCTTCAGCAGGAATACCTCCACTGCTAGGACCTCTGCTGGGAGGTCTCTGTCTGGGGGGTTGGTCTTATGGAAAAAACAATGTTATCAATAAAATGCTGCAGAATTCTAGATGCATTTTTAAAAAATGTGAATCTCTTTTGACTTCTTATAATACTTAATACATGTGTTTTCACACTTTCTTATTATTTATTTATAGTCTCAAGAGGTAAAAAGCAGCAAAATCTTGTGATATTTATTGATTGCATTAATTGTAAAATGTATTGCCAGAACACAAACTTGTTTCATTGCATTAACGATGCCAAACAGTGGAAATATAGCGAGGAGGGATATAAGAAGAGCAGCAGACCTTAACAGTGGGAGCTGTGTGTAGTTTAAGGTCTGATTTGACAGCAAGGCTCAGGTTTTCAATCTTTTTCTCATAAGCCGTGATCTCCTGTCTGCATGTCCTCTCTTCTTTCAAGAGTTCCTCAACGCTAAGGGAATCAGAGAAACAAAAAATACCACTATTTATTGTATTTTCATGAGATCACAAATATTCATTCCTAAAGTTAAGCCAACACTGATCAGAAGCTGTCACTTTTTCTGCCTACTTGGGTGTGTATGACCTTGTCATTTTTAATGGTTTAACATGTTAGTGCGGTGGTGTTTTTATTTATTTATATTTTTCATTTTATTATATTAAAAATGTATTGGTGTGTAAGTAATATTTATAATACAGTTGTTTTTCTGATTACCATGACCGCTCTTCCTCCTTTAGGTTGTTAATGGAGATTTCCACCGCTGTCATTATTTCCTTCAGTCTTTCGATCACTGAAAATAGATATGCAGAAATATTATTAACAATCTGATTCTCATGGTACATGATTATGACGCTAAAATGGTCATAATTTCTTTGAGCAGTACACTACTTTTCAATACCATGTTATATTGAAGAAGCGACATGGCACACATGTTTATAAAAATGATGACTAAAAAGTACTGACTGTTTCACAAGATGGCTGAATGAATGGTAAAGAATCACTGCGAGGTACAACACTTACACTCAGGAGTCGGCTTCACATCTATTAGCTGTCTCTGAAATTTCCTCACACCGTTATGAATCTTCTCTAGCTGCTTTTGAAGATGGATTTCTAAAGAATCAAATGCAAAGAAGATTATGAATGGCAGTTTGCTCTATCAAAGAGGTAAAGTGTTGAATGTGCATGGTTCCTTCAACATGGTTTTACAATCACAGGACTTGTCAACTTTACACATTATAAAACATCTGTGGGACATATTAGGGTACTGTAGTGAAAAAAGACCCACTCTCAGCATTTCTTTCTTCCTCCAGCAATTTCTCATACTCTTCTAGTTCTCCAGGCACATCAGTCCACCCATTCTTTCTGCACTGGACACTCAGTGTTCTCTCTTTCTCCAACTTTTCAATCCTGAGAAGAAAGAATAGAGTAAAATGGGTTTATAACATTATTGACCGGTGAGGATGCACTGATAATAAAGTTTAAACTGTTCACAAGTTTAAGGATTTATTTGTTGTGATTGAATGGTTTAGTGATTGGTTAAGTTATATACAGTACACATATTGAACAATAATAACTATATTAATATTGAAAGTAAACGTTTAATATGGGTTTGCTTGTTTCATTTACAGTGGTGACAAGCAGCACCAAATCAGTTCTTGCTATTGTTGAGCCAGTATGAGAACATTATTTATAATATAATACAAAATATGTGAGTGAAGTTCTTAAGGGCTAGACATTACACCCACACACAGATGAAACAAAGGGTTAGACAAGAAAATAAAACTATGTTTAAAACACACTTCTTTTGCAGTGCTGCAGTTTGTGATAATGTTGGATTTTATTGTAGGGGGTTCTTGTCACCATATACTGAACCACTGTATCACCTTAAAAGTTTAGTGTTTAAAGATGTATACCTTAAAGTGAAATAACTCTGAGTAGCTGTACTTCACTTACTCCCTCCTATTTCTCTCGGCCTCCCTGAGAAACTGCGCAACATTCTGCCTTGCGAGCTTCTGATCCTCACTGCTGACAGGAGGTGATGAGCAGGGCTGCTGGACAGGGCTGGAATCTCCCTCTCCCTGCTCAAATTCATTTAGGGAAAATATAACACAATACCAGATTATAATGTGAAATTTAACAACAGGTATACTTCTAATCCAGTTTGCATAAAACTTCCTTTAAATTGTGTTCCATGATGGAGTAATGAGCCCTTGTCAATTTGGAACCGCAGGACAAATCAATTTAGGTCAGTTTTGTTTACAATTACAATACATAGCCTAATGGAGATATGTGCAATGGGACACCCTAATAAATCCTCAGAATAGGGGCCCAGTCACAAGCAGATATACTTTTGAATATCTAAGATTATTAACACTTGCATGTCCAACAAGTGCATGCAGCATTATACATCAATACAGTATCTCAAACCTACAAAACACCTAAGACTAACAAGGAACATAATTAAAGTAACCATGGCTAGTTTTGGTCCCACGACATTTATTCCATCAATCTAAACTTAAATATGTTATAAAATAAATAAAGACATTTGGAAAGGGGAAACAATTTGAATAGATTTCAGAGAAGAGTCAAGTAAGCATAGACAGTCTACATTAACACAAGGCATCTGTTTTCGGACAGCAGTTTGTAGGAGCAACATGTTCTCTATAAGCCTACAGTTAAATAATTACACTTATTGATAATTACAATGAATAATGACAAAACAATGAAGAGAGCAAGCACCTTCCCTCTCCTGTAATGCGTGAGTTCGTCAATCTTCTGCTTTCACCGATATTTATATAACATTTGAGATATTTAAAATATTGTCGACTAGCTAACTAATACAGTTTGACAAAATATGCAGTAAATAGATTTTTGATAGCTTCCTACCGAGCAATGTTTATCAGCGCAGCGTGTGGTTGCTAGGGTAGCCATGTTTGAGCGGCTCTGTACCATCGACACTCTGTACACAAAACAAAACTTTATTTAAACGAACAGCCTAGTTTGCCCCTGCTCCTGTAGTTAGTGGTTTATACCAGCAGAGGACGCTGCTTATTGTTAAACTGTTGTGTGTAAACATGAAAGGTTTATTAATATTATTAGTGTTATTTTTAGGGCATCAAGATGGGAGAAAAAAACCTAACAAATAGACTGTAACCATGACAACAGACTAAGGCCTACATTAACCAAACTGTTAGATTGTCCATAAAATAATCTGAATGGCTCAAAATATTGAAATAAGAATTTATAAAATACTTTGGACAAAATGTAAAAGCATTGATAGACCTGAGCTAGCGTTATGCCCAAAAACGTTGATGTAAAATATTCACAGATCAAGCAATGGTTAAAACAGATGTTGTAAAAAAGGAAAATGGTAACTTAAAAGTAAAACAGGGTTAAAGCCTATTTTAAAAGACACATGTTCCCTTCATTCATTATGATAAGGATTTACCTTTAACAGATGATAAAGTAAATTACTAATGTATGTTCACCATGCCGTTTCTGAGGTTTTAGGTTTTTTCTTCTTCTTAAAACGTGTTGCAATATGCATAGGCCTACCTCATTTTGTATAGACTTGGCCCAACATTAATTAAAACAGGAGGAGCATTCTTGTTCTTAATTTTTTATGTTTCTTTGTTTCCTGCCAAAACAGTCGTTTTATGTTATGTTATAAGGGTCTATGGTAAAGGCTTTACTTCATGGTGTTAGAAATATATATACAAAATAATTTGGGAAGTGTGTGTAAAGCATTTTAACCAGACTACTTCAATGGCATTTTAGTCAGTTTACCTATGATTTCTTTCTTTTTTTTACATATTTTATCCAGGACATAGTTCTGTATGTGAAATTGACATGTTGCACTTCATTCCACATGATCTGGATCTCTGTCCTCCTGGATCCATCTTTGTCATTCATTTTCACATTGTGAGAATCATTAATATTCTGTACACATACATCATCTATTGCATGTCTGTCTGTACTGAGAGAGAGGGAGTTTGTTCTTATCTGAAGTGAGGTCAATTATATGCACCTTCTGAGGCAAAAATTAAATATATTTGACTTGACTCGAGTATCTGACTGGTCCCGGCTACAACCAGATGGTATGATTTACCTAGGCATCTCGATCTCTCAAATAACTGTCCATGCTGTCTACTGAGGCCGTGGTTTATTTCTGTAACAGCCTTTTTATGAAGGCCAGCAGCTATAATTATTGTAAGAGCTGGCCGAGTGACAGTCAGAGTGAAAAGAGCAGAGAGAAAGTAAGATTGAGAGCCAGTATAAATAGAAACCTGAACCCATTATTGAGTGCAGATAACGGGGAAGGTCTCTCCCTTGGGTGCAAAGTTGTTCCCACAACATAAAAAGCAACCGCTCTCCTTGGGAAGAGTGTCACATGTTTCTGTCTTCATCCTCCACCAAGGGACTCGCTTAATTTGATAAATGAGACAATCAGATGAACATTCAACTGGTTGGCATAGCAAATCCAACTAAACATATAAAGTAAGGGGATTTCCAAACAGAGTTAATTGTGTGTGAAAATGTAAATGTCAAAGAGTGAACCAGTTCACAGTTCTCTAAAAATAAACTACAATTCTCTCTTTCAATGGACTTAGTATGGGTAAAGATGTATGTTCTTTGAGTGACAGACAAATACATGTAAACATGGAGTTAAAGTTCAATAAACCTCTGATACCGTGCTATACTCTCATAGACTTCCTTCACAGATAGAGGTGGACAGGTGGACATAACTGGGGGTTGTCACACATGGAAAGTAAAAGGGCACATGAGCAGCATCAAAATATACTAAAGACTACCCAAGGTAAAATATGTATCATACAAAAGGGCACATTTTAAAGAAATACACAGCATATTATAGAGAGCAATATTTGTAATGTGTCTTTTTAAGTTTTAATCATTGTTTTTTACATAACATAAAATGAAAGTACTTGTGTAAAGTATACAAATTATAGATCAACTGCATCCTCTGACGGATCCCTTCAGATACACAGATCTGGAGTGAACAAGAGAGCGGACCTTGATTTTAGATATTTTTTATTTGGTTCATCATTAATTTAAGTTCTTTTTCGGACATTTTATCTTGCAAAGTGGAAATGTTTCCCTCAAAGGACAACCAAAAGGAAAGTGAGAATGAATGAAAGAAATAAAGACATGACCTTTGACCTCTTCTTAGGAGAAGGTTTTCTGGAAATGTTATGAGACATGATCTCTGTAAAGAGATCAGTTTTGCATTCATTGACGGTGGAACTCTGAGCTCCCCTCCTGGCGCTTCTGTGAATTGAGTGTGTGTGTGTGTGTGTGTGTGTGTGTGTGTGTGTGTGTGTGTGTGTGTGTGTGTGTGTGTGTGTGTGTGTGTGTGTGTGTGTGTGTGTGTGTGTGTGTGTGTGTGTGTGTGTGTGTGTGTGCATTTTCACACATGCATGCGTAGGCACTGGAGGCATGAGTCATGACATGCGTGTTGGTTAACATAGTTAACCCTTATTAAATCAGGCATGTTGACTGAAACACGTCAGTTAAGTAACTGGCTGACAGCCGGCAGGAGAGAAGGGTTACACAAGTGAACACACACACTCCAGTATGGACACACACACAGACCTAGAAGAACACAATTTGTTCTGACACCTGACTAGCGCTGTAATTTTATACGGTGTTAAATAGCAACCTGATCTGGCTACGTTCTGCGCATGTTGGACCCAGACAGGCAACTGCACATGCATTGTTTTGTTTGCGTGTGTGTCGGACTTTATGTGTGTGAAGCTTAGGAAAGCAGGGGGAAAGCGATAAGCCTAATTGCTTTTCCTGCTGTGTTTCAAACTCTTACCCTCTCTGTTTCTCTCAACACTTCTCTGAATGTGCCTGATTGAACTGTAACTTAAAGCTATATTACAGTAATGTGTTTGCATATTTAAGGTCTTACATCACAATTAACAGAAGAAGAAATACAGATATTCCCCTGATCTTTCTTTTTTTCGTGTCAAATGCCGGAAAGCTTTACCTCTTCAAACCTTAAACCTAAATAATTATAAATAGAAAATCTGAAGAATGCAAACGGGTCTCAATATGACTTTGTGTAGTAGACCCTGATGGTCCCTGAGTTTGAATCCTGATGACTTTCCTTTGACCCCACCATCAGGTCAAAGTTTCCACCTGCTCAGCATTTCAGCCCACACAGGATCAACATGAGCTATAGTATTAATGCCCTATTTATCACAACTATTTGCAGGTTTTTACATGTACTTCATTAAAACAATGATTTTGTGGCATTTCATGTTGAACAAGTTGCAGCCCTAGGAACCCATTTAATACAAAAATATAAAAATAATCACAGTTTTAAAGGTGTGAATATTAATGTGGCAAAAGCACAGTTAATTCTTGGTAAATAGAAATCATATATAATTGAAATAGTGCTATATTTATTATTTCACTATAGATTAATTTACTTTACTATTTGTCATTGACTTGTCTCAATTACCGTAAAAGTACATTCAATAAACACAATATCCCATTAAAAACATACAAATGGGATGGTAGCAGCAAATCAGTTATGTAAAAAGTACAAGTACATATTTTGTACAATGACTATTACCTGACACAGTAATTCTTTGTTAAACTCCTCAAACTCTTTAATTTCTCACTCAGCTGCTTCAAATCTTCTGAACATTTTAAAATTATACATGAAAAGGGCAAACTATATCTCTGCATCCAGGAATGCAGTTCAAGCTTGAAAGGGTTAACACCTGAGAGTCCGTCACACCTCCAGTCCTTACGTGTATTGGTCTGATATCATCAGGACGGCAACACAAACACATTATCTCAAAAGACCTTATGAACTATGCTCAACAGCTCTTTTCTGACTGTTACTTACATCATCAACCACTGAAGTGCTCTTATTTCAGATTGCCTCTCACATATTCACTGTGACATGAGCCCTTCGCTCACCCACACACTCCACATGCTGATGTACAGCAGAGGCTTTTCACTGCTGTCCTCATACGGCCTGATGAGAAACAGTTATATGTCCAGTCCTGAATGTAGCTGGTGATGAAATAAAGATAAATATATAAATCTTGAATTTCTTGAGGATCAAAGTTACCTTGGAAACAGAGTGTTAGATGCAACAACTTGTCTATTAAAAGCTTTTCTGGAGGTCCTGATCATATCCATTAGCCTTGTAGTTGTGTGAGTGATTTATAGATTGTTTTAAGCCAACATCAACAACTTGTGCACATGAAAGAATTGTAGTTTGAACACCTTCATTTCCATGGACTCATGATTTGTCTGTTTTTGATTTTTTTTGTCATACTATGTATAAGCATTATTGACTTTACTGTAGTTGAACTAATACACGCAAAGTGGATGTGCAAGGAGCCATTAAAATGTTACAAACTTAGCTCAGTGTGGTAAGAAATGCTCTAAGAAAAGAAAAATGTGTGAGGTTGTGTACCAGAAATAACTATGTTAACTGTGAATTAAACTTTCCTGAAAATGAATTTTCCTATACAGTAATTAACAACCATATTTTACCCTGAAACAGGGTAAGGAAATGTCATGTGAAAGTTCAAATATCCCTACAGTACAATTCCACTGACTGTAGAAAAACATTAGAGAAAACTGTAACGGGATGTGTTTCAATTGAATTTGCAGCTCTACACATTGATTAAGCGTTAACTAGAATAAGTGAATGAATGCTCACGTGGGGCAGAGACGTTGAGGGGTTGTTACTAGGCAGCTCTGTCCCTGAACACTATTAACTTTACACCCTGTTTATTTAAGCCTTTCTCTCTGTGGCTGATGTGAAGGCGCATCAGAAGTCTTGGCATTAAAGGCACGAAAACCCAATGGACATGAAAAGACACAAACTTCCAAAGGCTTTTCCACAAACGCCAGATCCAGGATCGACTAGGTACATTACAGAAATAAGGGATTTTTAATTCGTAGAATTATAGAAGCCTACTTGTCGCTTGATCTTGGTTAATTACTTACTAACTTACTTACTTACTTACTAACTTAATTACTTACTTACTAACTTACTTACTTACTATCGTACTTACTTACTTACTAACTTACTTACTAACATACTTACTAACTAACTTACTTACTTACTAACTTACTTACGTACATACTACTTTCTGCTGTGTGAAATCATCTTTAATATGTCAACAGTCTCTCGGCGAAAGAGAAACTTGCTCTGCAGCATTATCCCTCCTAATAAAACATCAGGGTTACGGAGCGTCCACACTACAGCTTCAAAAAAAGCTTGGAGCTGGGCGTGTCTGGAGCTTGGGGATTTTATTCAAGCAACACGACCAACAACCAATCACATGAATCTCCCGCCCCCGACATACAAAGCAAAAAAACCCAGGGATTTTATGGGAGCAATATATATATAAACTCCCCAAACAGGCGAAAACCTACCAGTTTCCCCCACTGTCTCTGCCACCTCCCTCCATGCCTGGTTCCTCCGGTTTGTATCCTGGTAGGTGAAGAGGGTCTGGTCATACACAACCGGGTGATTCGCTACGGCGATAGTTAGTTTCTCCTCCAACTTTTTTTGAAATATCTAAATGAACGGCGGGATATCTCTCCCAGCTTAGACGCGGTTTGATTGGCTACGGCTTGAGCTGTCAGATTTTCCGAAACGGGATTTGATTGGCTGGCGCTGGCGCTACTCCGGCGCTACTCCGGTGTCTCCGGCGGAGACGGACCGCTCTGCTACCCACAATTCAGTTCGGCGAAAAAGCGAGGCAACGTGACGTCACCCCATTCAAAGTGAATGGGCAGATTGGAGTTGTCGCAGCTGTCAACGCTGTGGACGGGCCGTCACGTTGCCTCGCTTTTTCGCCGAACTGAATTGTGGGTAGCAGAGCGGTCCGTCTCCGCCATCTCCGGCGTCAGAAGTTGAACAATGTTCTGACGCCGGAGACGCCGGAGTAGCCAGCGCCAGCCAATCAAATCCCATTTCGGAAAATCTGACAGCTCAAGCCGTAGCCAATCAAACCGCGTCTAAGCTGGGAGAGATATCCCGCCGTTCATTTCTATATATATATAAAAAAAGTTGGAGGAGAAACTAACTATCGCCGTAGCAAATCACCCGGTTTTGTATGACCAGACCCTCTTCACCTACCGGGATACAAACCGGAGGAACCAGGTATGGAGGGAGGTGGCAGAGACAGTGGGTGAAACTGGTAGGTTTTCGCCTGTTTGGGGAGTTTATATATATATTGCTCGCATAAAATCCCCGGGGTTTTTTGCTTTGTATGTCGGGGGCGGGAGATTCATGTGATTGGTTGTTGGTCGTGTTGCTTGAATAAAATCCCCAAGCCCCAGACACGCCCAGCTCCAAGCTTTTTTTGAAGCTGTAGTGTGGACGCTCCATTAGGGTGACACAAGCCGTGGACTTTATAGGGTCAGCCTGCTCATTAAACCAGACACACACACACTAGCATTACACCCTGTGAACCCTGAGTGGCATGTGTGCAAGGGCCCCCCCAGGTCATCTCTGTAATTTTAGGGGCACATAAACACACGCACGCACGCACGCACACACACACACTCGCAGAGAAGGAATTTAAGCATTGCGAAGTGCTCTGACTGACAGGTGCTTTGATTAGAAGACTGGGACTTCAACTTTCTTTTTGGCATATGGGCAGATCCACTCTTGTTTTTTCCCTTTATTTACACACTCTGTCTGTGATTCTCTGTTTTCCCCTGTGACATGTTAAAATAAGGCAATGCAATCATTGGAGTTTGCCTTTTGAACACAGTTTGAGTTTGCATGTTGGTAATGATATGGAGAAAAGGGAACACAGAGAGCTACATTTAGAGCTGAAAGAGGATAGAGAGAGAGAGGTAAAGGCTTGGATTGAGGTATCAGCTGTATCAGTGTGATCATGAGTAATGGTCTTGGACACCAGCAGAAGCATCTAGATTATGCTCTGGACATTAGATCTGTCTCTGTCCATCCCTGCAAACACTGCTGCCGCTCTTTGTGTCAATTATCAACTGCTGATAGATGCCAGGACAGAAAAGGAGTGTGTGTGTGTGTGTGTGTGTGTGTGTGTGTGTGTGTGTGTGTGTGTGTGTGTGTGTGTGTGTGTGTGTTTTCACACATGCATGCATAGGCACTGGAGGCATGACATAATTGTCTAACAGGCAGAATGGACAATACCAGACCAGCAACAGGATAAGAATAGAATGGAAAACCCAACCTTGTTCCATAAATAATGACACTTGGAAGAGCTTTGATGATAATCTGCATCATGTATGCACACGTTCTCCCAAGGCTGCAGTCCTGACCATGACTGGTCTATTATCTGCAACACTTTGCACCCACTTACTCAGGGCTGCGTTTCTTTGCAGAGCCTCAGTGAAATACTGGGGAAGGTACAGAGCATGGTGATTAGACAGCAAAGGAGCTACCTTGTGAAGCTGGTGGATTCTCAACAGAGCGTGGGCAGGCCTGATGAGTCAGTGTAGCAGATGGTTTGGCATTGGCAACAAATGTGGGTACAGCCAAACATTTAGACTGATCTAGAAGAATTGTTGTTGAACAAGGGGAATTTTGATCGAGGGAAATGAAAGCATTTTCATCATGACACATGTAAAAAAGGACATCACAAAATAAAACAAATACAGAACATGATATGTTATTTTACTCAACAGATAATATGCTTTCTATTTGTCAGGGAGTAAGACCAAAACATGAGTTTGTATTTAAACAGAACATTATTTGCCCTTTGATAAGCTATCATGAAGAGGAAACTAACCCAGACTTCAATATTCTATTTATAGCTTCTCATTCTGCTGAGTCGTGTTACCTGCCTCCTACTTGACAGTTATGCACTGTAAATGGCAAGAAATAGGCTTCTTGTATTGAAGTATAATTGCAACTTCAGATGAAGTACTATGTATGTCCGCAACCCCAACCCTTGTCTACGGGTATGAGTTAATTGCTGTGTCTTTCTTTGTAAAGTGATGTGAAAACTCCCATCACAGTTCAAGTGATAACATAACAATCCAACCAGAGTGAGACCATGAGTGGACCATAATATTATTTTAAAGGTTTTGGTCCTACAACCTATTATCTGCTGGACTTCACCGGCCATTACAGATGAGGAAGAGAGTGTTTGAAATCACAATATGTCTCTGAAATGCATGACATGATGCCTCATGTAAAAAATGAAATGTGATTTACACTAAAGACCAGTGCAACTTAATATTGGCTCTTCTGGTTTAATCTCACGTCCTTTTCATAGATTACATAAACCCACAGCTTTCAAAGCCATGACAGACATGAATGCTTAATGTGTGAATGTGACAAGGATGAAACAAAGCCAGAGACACCGTTGTGGGTGTTAAAGGCAAGTTTGTGGATTCCATGCAGTGTGAAGATCAAACCTTTTCCAAGGTTTTGAGCTTCACATTGAACATAAATGGTGCCTGGTTTCTGGAATGAGAAGTAAAACATTCCTGGTTAATCTTAAAGTAAAATGGCATTGGGTTTGTCAGCGTCACTGCTGACTTGAGTTTCAGGATGTCTACTCCTGCCACCATGCAGCTGTCCAGGTTTCCCCAAACGCCCAACACGCAGGAGGACAGAGAAACAGATCCAGCCTGTTTTATTGCCTCTGAGCTAACTGGAGTATCTTTAGTGGGAACAGACAGAAGGTCAGATGTTAACAGTTGTGTTACTTGTCGATTAGATTTCCAGGTAATCATCTCAATATGGGTAATAGTGTTTATATATTTTATATTTAAAGAGCTTGAAAGCACATTTTCTCACACAACATCTTATCAAAATGTGATGAAATGAATGATTTGCAACATGTTTTCAGATGTAATGTACTTATTTTAACTATAAGGAATTGGGGAAAACTTAACCTTTAAGTCAGTTTGACAGCAAAAATAGTGGGCACCACCCTGAAACACAAATACATTAAAACATTTTTATATGTTTGGGAGGCTGTGGCACAGTGGACTAGTGCGTTGGTGTTCGGATCAGGGGAGCACAGGTTCAAACCCCACTGTAGTCAGCATGTCGTTGTGTCCCTGGGCAAGATACTTCACCCCAAATTGCTCCTGTGGGGATTGCCCACAGTATTGAGTATGTAAGAGGCTTTGGATAAAAGCGTCTAATAAGTAACATGTAATGTAATATATCAATTTTGGTTTCTAAAATGTTGAGATTTACAGCAGGTTAAAAGGCAATTTTATGTCAGTGTTCAGGGTCTTTAATATAGGCCAAATATATTAAAAACACATGTAGATCTATCATGAAAAACACGATCACTATTCTGAAAACACATACGACTGGTAACTGGTATTCTGTATCAGACTGTGACAGAAAGGTCATTGGCGAAGTAAAAAGGGCCAAAGTGGAATATTGCATTACAATGAATTAGGTCTACAGTTAGAAGTAAGAAAATAGAGCAAACTCAAGTCTACTAGAATAGTTTGGAAGTTGCTGGAAGGAGAGTTTAAAATAGTTGTGGTTGAGATGCATGCCATGTGACAGTGACGTCCCTGCTATAAGCCCAGCCAGATATCCTTGTTGCCTCACATTTCTGACTGTAGGCTATCAAATAAAAGCACTGATGCCAGAAAAAATGAATTACCAAAAGAAGAGTCTCAAAAAGTGTCAGTGTGTGCATGAAAGTACATTGACATTCGTGCATATCCAACTATATCAACTATTCGTAAACAATCCACATTAATTTGCTTGACTGATTGTGTAACGGCATTCAAAAGAGGATCTGTATGTGTGTGTTGAATTTGTGTATTTGTTGATATATAATCACTGCCATGCAAACTAATTCTCCCTCTATTTATAAAGTGTTGTTTTGACAGCTGACTCAAAGTGGGAAGTGTTGGTGCCAGAGCAAGTCTCTCTCTCTCTCTCTCTCTCTCTCTCTCTCTCTCTCTCACACACACACAAGCACACAATAACTAGCAGTTCCCCAGGTCCAAGCAGCGTGGACATGTCTGTGTTTGTGAGATAGAGCGAGTGGGTGAGCGAGGAAGAGATGCTGGAGTGCAGTCCGGACTAGTATCAGATTCAGGCCAGTGATCCCCATGTTAATACCCTGACTGTCTATTTTAGCTGCAGGGTCTCTTATGTGAACGGTCATGGTTTTCCCAAAACCACTGTCTCAGTCACCACCTTCCTGTCTTACATTCAGCAGTTGCTCCTCTCATCCACAGCCATGTACTGTGTGAGCATCAAAGTCAACTAGAAAATGCAATTCCTGAAGAAATTGCTAGTGGGAATGCTTCATACTGAAAAGCTGACACTAAACTGCTATGCTGAAATGTAATGTGGAAGAAGAAAGTGAAGAATTTAGATTGAAATTATACATGAACACTGGGGGCTTGAATGTGTGATGAGAGAAGAAAAGAAAGTAAAAAGGCTTGGAAAAGCAGCAGAATATTTGAACTGCAAACTTTTGGCATTTGAAGAAATCTCAAAACTGTCCCGTAGATGTCTTCACTGCTGGACTGTTAGCACACGTGTGAAGTTTGAGCACTTTTTGAACATTTTCATAGGAGTTATAGCGACATCGTGTTTTATGGCGAGGGTTGCGTTTCCATGGAAATGGCATATGATGACACCCCATAGTTGACGTAGAGCTGTTGAGGGCAGGACCATTAACCATTATCTTAAGTCTGCTGCTCTGAGCATGTCAGTTGGAGTTATGACATCATCTTGTTCCATGACACAGGTGTTTATATTTGAGCTAACAACGTGTCGAGAGATCAAAGGTTTCCATGGTGATCAAATAAATGTGGCAAAGGCTCAAATGTGTTGAACAACACATTTGTAACAGGTTTGTTGATTGACCAAAAAATATGAACAGTTGGAAGATTGAAAATGGGATTATTATTAGGATTATTTGTAGGTCATTGAAAAGTAGAATCATTTAGAAAGATGTGAACATTGAAGTTTCTATTTTAGAAAAGCTGACACTGTAGTGCATCGCTGGTTTTAAAAGTGATTTATAAGAGTCATGTTTAAAGATGTGCAATACAATGTTTATAAAGATCCTCCGAGTGTGTGTCATTAGTTAGCTGATAAAATGTTAGGGATAAATACCTTGACATATTGACTTGAATCAAACAAGCAACCTTGTATTTGAATGATGAACTGACATAGCCACAGTCGCACGTGGTATATAATGGCGCATTTCCACTGCAGCGAGTAGCCCCGTTTAAGCGTCCTTAACCGTCCTCAAGCGGCCAGGCCAGTTTTTGGTGGCCTTTCCATATAGCCTAGCACCGGCTAGCGGGTACTTTTTCCAGCCCCATAAAATCGTGGTTCTATCAGGCCAGGGCCAGTGCTGAACTAGTGACGTCAACACTCGACTGCTGATTGGTCAGAGAGAATCGTCACAAGATCGCGCGCGAGATCATCCCTAGCGTCACATATATATATCTAGAAGCAAGCTTGCAGCATTTTTATAAACAGCATTTTTGTAAACGGAGGAGCTACAAAAATGGCAACATCGAAGAAAAGCACACCGTGGTCGACCGAGGAGGTGACGACGTTCCTAAATCTAATTGGGGATGATAAAATCCAGCGGGAGCTCGACGGAACAACTCGAAATGTGAAAGTGTTCCAGGATGTCTCTGCACAGATGTCCGAACGCGGATTTTCGAGGACTTTCCTGCAGTGTAGGGCCAGGGCCAGGGCTGAACTAGTGACGTCAACACTCGATTGCTGATTGGTCAGAGAGAATCGTCACAAGATCGCGCGCGAGATCATCCCTAGCGTCGCATATATATCTAGAAGCAAGCTTGCAGCATTTTTATAAACAGCATTTTTGTAAACGGAGGAGCTACAAAAATGGCAACGTCGAAGAAAAGCACACCGTGGTCGACCGAGGAGGTGACGACGTTCCTAAATCTAATTGGGGATGATAAAATCCAGCGGGAGCTCGACGGAACAACTCGAAATGTGAAAGTGTTCCAGGATGTCTCTGCACAGATGTCCGAACGCGGATTTTCGAGGACTTTCCTGCAGTGTAGGGAAAAACTCAAAAAGATGAAGAGTGAATATCGCCAAGTAAAGGACAACAATAACACGAGTGGTGCGGGTAGGAAACAATGGAAGTGGTTCGACTTGTCGGACCAGATTTACGGCCATATACCGGCCAACGTTGGGAGGGAGGGAGGCCTGGACTCTGCAACGGCTTTACTGGAGTCCCTGCAAGGTACGCTCACTTCTAACAAAGAAGTCTATTTTATCCAAGTCATTTTGCTGTTCTAGATGATTACATTGGGACTAGTGAGGAGGAACATTCCCGAACAACGGGTGATGGCAGTGTTCCGTCCACAACATCGTCATCGAATCCAGAACGGACCCCAGCTCGACCACAGACACCAGCCGAAGAACCGACACCAACTCAACCACCAACGCCGAGTGCCATCACGACACCGCAGCGTGTGGTTCTAGGTAAGAAATAGAAATGGCAAAACGACTGGAATTGTGGAGAGGATCGGGCCCAGCAGGAACGGCACTTGGACTGGGCCAAAGCGTCTGCTGAGCGGAGATGGGAGTTGGGTGCGGCCTTGATAAGGGAGGAGGCCGTCTTGAGAAGGGAGGAGGCCGCTCAAGCAGAGACCTTCAACCTAGCCTTCCTGCGCACTCTTGGCGAGGTGCTAGGGGGACTGGGCAGCCGACATGGCCCGTCTCCTCCGTGATACTTCAAATAACCTTAATAGTTATTGTACATATTATATATTTTTTATCTCGTTAATTTTTAAATGCAACATTTGTACTTCCTTGTTTATTTATTTTCTTTAAAATGTTCATTTTATATTTATTTTTACAATGCCATGTATATTTATGCTGGCTGCAATACAGTTTTACATTTTTTATTTGTTACATTACATGTCACTTGTTAGACGCTTTTATCCAAAGCGACTTACATACTCAATGCTGTGGGCAATCCCCCACAGGAGCAATTTGGGGTGAAGTGTCTTGCCCAGGGACACAACGACATGCTGACTGCAGTGGGGTTTGAACCTGTGACCCCCTGAACCCAACACCAACGCACTATTCCACTGCGCCATAGCCTCCTTGTATTGTTTAATGGCATGCCTTTTTGATAAAAAAAATGTGTTTTGTATTTTTATATTGCCATCAATAAAGTACTTCTTTGACTTATCTTATCTCTTGTTGATAATGAATTGCACCGAACAGAAAAAAATCAGATTCACATAATCTTGATTTAGAGAAGATATAGACATACATGAATTTATAAAGCAATAACAAACACCATCAGTTAGGAAAAAGCCCATAAGATAAGTTAGTTTGAAGAGATTTAAAGCAAGAAATGGAGTTTTCTAGCTTGAGGTCCTCCTCTAAAACATTATTACATGTTTATTTTGTAATAGTATTAAGAATACATAATAAATACATAATACAGCATGTAGTAGAAATTACTCAATTGTAATACCCTCGTTCTACTAGACTCAAACCACACATTCCTTATATATTTCAAAGACAAGAACAAAAGAAGAAACCTATAACCCATTCAAGCAAGCTTTTAACATGTCTAGAAGAAAGATTGAGGTTATATTTAATATATTATTTTATGTTGTGGATACTTTAGCCTCCATCCATGTTTACAATTGTCCACACTATTTTACACTTGCATTTATGAATATAGTTTTGCTGTGTTTTACACTTTAGTATTTATGTTTATAATTAGCTTTGATATTCGCTTAATTTATTAGAAAGATTTTCTTTTCATGATCTGATATTTCCTCAAATGTTCTTATTATGGGGCAGTACTTACTGGTGCTTGAAATTCAAATATTTACTAAATATTCAATTCAGATAACAACATTTGTTTAAAACATTTGACAAACACATGTATATGAAAAAAAAAAGATGTATTTATGTTCAATACAATTAATGCAATACAATGCATATTTAGGTATTCAGGTAGCGCATCAAACCCTCTCTGATGTCAGTGCCCTCCTCCTCTGCACCTTGAGCCACTGCTACCCCAGGCTCTGCTGCTGCTGGTGCATTCCACCCATCATCATAGTCCTCTCCATGACTGTCGCAGAGGTTATGCAGAGCACAGCATGTCAGCACCATGGATTTCACAAGAAACAAGTAAACGATCGCTTCCACATCCTCCATTGTTGTGTGTGTTTTGTGAGTTGTGTCGCATTGAAGATGACGCCACTGCAGTTTTACCCAGCGTCGCTCCGCCCAAAAAGCCGATCGCCCCACCTACACTGCGTTGCTACCCCAGGTCCTAAACTGTAATGGAAATGCGCCACGGCCTGCCTCGCTGGCCGTCCGCTGGCAGAGAGAAGTCCCCTCTGTTCTTGAATATAAAATAAGAACAAGAAAATAAAAGTCTAAATGCATGAAAAAGCAGCAGAATATTTGAACTGAAAACTTTAGAACTAAAAGCATACATCACCAATAATGTCTAAAATATGTGGAACATGTTGAAGTCAGTATGAAGTCTCCATCAAACGGAAAAGAATAGGCTGAGACAGTCAGTTAAACTCCAGTGACCACGTCATTAGTCTGCTGCTCTAATTATGTCAATTGGAGTTATGACATCATATTGTTCCATGACACAGGTGTTTATATTGGAGCTAACGACGTGTCCAGAGACCAAAGGTTTCCATGGTGATTAGTGAGCATTTTCATTGTTCTGAATGAGAGATAAACCTGTTACATGTGAACATTTTGTTGAAGAACCATAACAGATATCGGTGACATTTCAAAGCGTGAAGCATGTCAAGGAACTTGAGCATCTGAAGTGTACTTTTTGTGTACTTTCGGGTTAATAATGTGGCCTTTTTGGCAGATTAACTAAAGGTGTGTGGCTGCTGTGAAAGGTGAGACTGAATTTACAATGGATTTTAAAGAGTAAAGGTACGAGACAATCCTTGGTTTTCGGCTAATCTGTCCAGTCTCCTTTATGAGAGAAACAAGGCCTGGGCAAAGGCTAGGAAATCAGGCTCAGAGGTAGAATGGCTGCATTTTAGGAGGCTAAGGAATAGCTTCACTTCACATATCAAAAGTGCTAAATCAAAGTACTATCTGTCAGTAACCACAAAGAATCTGAATAATCCTGGAAAATTTGGAAAGCCATTAAATCGTTATCCACCGGCGATATCCGTAATGAGCTACCTCCGTGCGTTACCACAGCATCTGGCACTATATCGGACAGGGCTACTATGCTAAATTGCTCTAATGAGCATTTTGTGTCCTGTGGTTCTCTATTTGATTCTGTCACTAACTCTGCTTCTGTGAACACTACAGTATGTGACTCTGAAAAACGTGTGTTGGAAAACCCTTTTAGTTTTACCCCTTTTACTGTTGATGTTGTTCGTGAAGCTTTAACCAAGTTAGATCCTAAGAAACCGGCTGGCCCGGACAACGTAGAACCTTTCTTTTTAAAGATAGCTGCAGATTTTATTGCTCCACCTCTCACTACTCTTTTTAACCTCTCCCTCAGCTCAAACACAATTCCAAAATTGTCAGCGTATGTCCTGCCTTTGCTAAAAGGAGGGGAGGCCACCTTATTAAATAACTATAGGCCAATCTCTAAGTTGTCAGTTCTGGCTAAGGTTCTTGAACGCCTAGTGAGTGAACAGGTAAAGGTGTTTTTATGTACAAATGACATCCTGTCTAAACATCAGTCAGGCTTCAGAAAGAAACACAGCACCATCACTGCCACAATGAAAGTGGTGAATGATGTGGCGAGTATTTTAGATAATAAGCAGAGTTGTGCAGCTCTATTTATTGACCTTTCAAAAGCGTTTAACACCGTCGATCATCACATTTTAAAGCAGAGGCTAGCCAGTATAGGCATGTCCAGCCATGCAGTGGGGTGGTTTGTAAACTACCTCTCTGAAAGGTCCCAATGTGTTCATAATAATAATAATAATAATACATTTCATTTCGAAGCGCTTTTCCAGGTGCTCAAAGACGCTTTACAGTGGTGATAAAACATGATAAAATAGAATTTAAAAATGTATAAGAACATGATAAAATAACATTTAAAAGTTATTAAAACAGCAACACAGCATAATTCACAGATTAAAAGCCAGTCTGAAGAGGTGTGTCTTGGTCAGTGTTTTGAAAGTGGGGGGGTCAGTGCAGTCTCTGATGTGTTGGGGGAGGGAGTTCCAGAGGGTGGGGGCAGCGATGGAGAAGGCTCTGTCGCCCCAGGTTCGGAGCTTGGTTCGTGTGGGGATAGAGAGGAGGTTCGCTTCTGATGAGCGAAGGCTGCGGGAGGGGGTGTAGTGGTGGATCAGGTCGGAGAGGTAGGGGGGGGCCTGGTTATTGAGAGCTTTGTGTGTTAACAGAAGGATTTTGAAGTGTATTCGTTGACGGACAGGGAGCCAGTGCAGGTTTTGAAGGACGGGGGTGATGTGGTCTCTGGAGCGGGTGTGGGTGAGGAGGCGGGCAGCGCAGTTCTGGATGTATTGTAGTTTATTTAGGATTTTGGATGATGAACCATACAGGATGCTGTTGCAGTAGTCCAGTCTTGAAGTGACAAATGCGTGGATGAGGGTTTCAGAAGCCGGGAAGGTGAGTGAGGGACGGAGGCGGGCAATGTTTTGTTCATTTTGATGGGCTGTCTTCTGAGTGGTTGAACATTACTAATGGTGTACCACAAGGTTCTGTTTTAGGACCACTTTTATTCTCCATCTACATCAACAGTTTAGGTGAAAATGTGGATGAAGCTACTTTACATTTTTATGCGGATGATACTGTGATGTATTGTGCAGGTCCCTCCATTAAAGAGGCTGGTGTTAAATTACAGGCTGTTTTTAACACTATTCAGACTCAGCTCTCTGAACTAAAGCTTCTTTTAAATGTTGAGAAAACCAAGGTAATGCTCTTCTCTAAAGCTAAAAAGACACCACAGAGCCTGTTTTAGATATTGTAACTACGCAAGGAATAAAACTTGAAGTGGTTACCTGTTACAAATACCTTGGTATCTGGCTTGATGATTGTCTCACTTTTAAACTTCATGTCAATAACCTGCTTAAAAGGCTGAGGGTTAGGCTAGGGTTCTTTTTCAGGAACAAGTCCTGTTTCTCGCTTGAGGCCAAGAAAAGGCTAGTCATTGTGACATTTTTACCTGTGCTGGACCATGGGGATCTGGTCTATATGAATGCACCTGCCAATTGCCTGGTCAAGTTAGATGCTGCGTATCACAGTGCACTGAGATTTGTGACAAACTGTAAAGCATTAACCCATCACTGTACCCTGTATGCAAGGGCTGGTTTGCTTTCACTAACTGTACGGAGGCTCAGTGACAGTCACTGGTACATTTTTATATACAAAGCCATGTTAGGGAAACTTCCATCTTATATCTGCTCCCTGATCTCACGGAAAATTGTAAGTGGCTACTGCCTGAGATCGAATGCTGTGGTTTTATTAAATGTGCCAACTGCTAGGACTGTCTTAGGGAAGACAGCTTTTAGATGCGCAGCTCCTCTGTCTTGGAATAGTCTGCAAATTAAATGGAAACTGAACAATCTGGTGCCACTAAATGTTTTTAAAGCTCGGTTGGATGCTAGTCAATCGGAAGCTATTGGTACCTGTTTATGTGGATAATTATGTAAATGATGCTGTATGATGTCCTTTTGTTGTTCTATTTATGTTTTTATGTTTCATGTGGAACTACTTGAGCAGGTCTCCTTTGAAAAAGAGATCAATGATCTCAATGGGATTTATCTGTATAAATAAAGGTTTGAAATTAAATGAACTCTAAAGGCCCTGACACACCAGGCCGAAATCGTCCGTTTTCATTAGTCGGACGACGAAGCGTGCCCTGTCGCCCAAACTCAATTTGGTGTGTCCCGCACCGTCGGCCGTGACACGCCTTATTTGGCCTTTCATGGCCGTGCGTCGGCCACAGGTAGTCGGCCAAAGAAATCACTCTGATTGGCTGTTCAGCTAGAAGCGAAACGGTTGCTTGAGAATGTCTTCCACAAGCAACACTCCAATGGCTGATAGCTCCAGTACCGCACAAAACATGTTTTCGATGGACGAGAGTGAAAATAGAACGCACACGGTATTTGTTGTTTGTTTATATCACGTAGTCTGTTCTTCTTCTCTGTCTTCCGGTTGTTGCCTCTTTTGAATGACGAATACACACTACCGCCGCCTGCTGGTAAGGAGAGTTATTGCCACTCACGCATGCGCAGTTCGTACATGCTCGGCTGTCTTTGCGGTGTGTTCCGGTGCGACACATGGCCAAGACGCAGGAGAACACGGCAACGCAACAGTCAGCGTCGGCGAGTTCTCTGGTGACTGCTTGGTGTGTCAGGGCCTTAAAGGTACGGCCACACCAACCCGATTTATCGGTGTTGGTGGGCGCCAGGCCGACGAAAAGCGTTGGCACGCCCTACTCAGATTGGTGTGTCTTTTCAGCCGACCCAATGCCTTGAATCGGCGGGCAGTCGGCCAAAGGCAGTCAGCCAAAGAAATCACTCTGATTGGCTGTTCAGCTAGCGAATCAGTGCATGAGAAGCGAAACGGAAGTGAGGAACGTAAACAAACGATTTAAGAAGGCACACACAGACTGCTATTCATTTTCATTTCTCAGCATTTTATTCTTCATCATGGCGATCTGGAATGACGGAACCGAAGACCAACTGATCAGCATGATCCAGGAGAGGCCACCTCTGTTTGACATTACAGAGAAAAAGTATGCGAACCGAATAGAGCGGCGAAGTCCCTCCCCATCCGGTGGACCTCCATGGGACCTTATTTCGGAAAAATTATGTATTGAAGTCAATGGAGAGAGAAAGATTATCTTTCGATCCCGTTTGAATTGTGCCACGAATTACACATATGATGTTTGTCAATTTGATGGTGGCTCCTTCTCCCATTATCTTCCACAATCAGTCTAGAAGTATGTCTTTAGCATCTGAATAGAGCCATCACAATTTCTCTACAATGTGCCGCTCACACTTGACCACACCCAATTTTGTTATGAACGCTTAGTAAACAGTTTTAAGAAGCCATGGTATTAAATCCAACTAACTGTGAATTTATTTAACATTTTTAAGGAACCTCTGATCTCGGGTGGCTACAGAATCACCCCCCCCGGTGGCACCAGCAGTGAGGAGCCCTTCCACTTTGATGCTGAGCCCTGCGCGCCCCTGGCAGAATCCACCATCTGCACCACACCGGCACCGCTCACAGAGTGGCCAAGCTCACTCGGTAATTACACTGGAAGGCCTCAGGCAAAGCGCAGCAGGATGATGCAAGACGAGTACCCCCCTGAGGAGACAAATACATTGCTGCAGTCGATTGGCCTGACCCTGGCACAGTTTTCCCCGGGTAGACATAATGGACATAATGACGACAATGACGACATCACGGCCCATTCAAACGTTTTTGAACACAGGCTGCGGCGGGTGCCACGTGAACGGCTGCCACACTTCCTGCATGAGTTGGAAAATACCTTCTTCAAGTATTTAACCGAGGAAAAGGAAACCTCTAGACAGTTAAACTTTGTAAATTATTTAATGATGTGGCTAATTTTTTTGTACTGACAGTTCACTCATTTTTAAAGATGTGGCTACTTTTTTTACAGACATAATTTGTTTTATTGTATTGTATTTTTGTTGATTGTTTACATTGTACAGTTATTTTGATAATAAACCACTTTTTACCGATACTGCAAAATGCAAAACTTTCTTTCGTACCTTCGTACTACAGCCATTAGATAACACAACATTAGAATAAGGATACAATTAGCTATAATACAATACAGGTCAGAAGATACAGATGTACATGATGATACATAATTTTCATGTCAGTGTTATGATGTTGTATATTAATAAAAGTGATAGCAGCAATACTTTACTGTTGTTGCCATCCACAATCCTTTAAATAGTTTTTTTCTGCTTCAGAGAGCTGAAGTGGAGGAGCTGATTTAAATTACATTATATACTGCTGGCTAGCTTATGAAATTCACCATGGGACCAATAACATTTTATCTTAACCTATAATAATAAACTATTTCTTGATTATATATAGTGTTCTGAATCTTCAAAGTTACTAAAGTTATCAAATAGATGTAGTGCAGTATAAAGTACACTATTTGCCTGAATGGGAGTGGAGCAGTACAGTACTTAAGTAAATGTACTTTGTTCCTGTCTACCGCTGTTCATTGTTCAAGATTGAAATGTAAATGTGCAAGACGGTTTTCTGCCCCTCTATTCACATGTCCCTTTCATACGTGATGGTTTCTTCATTCTCGAACTTTTGTGGAGCAGAAGTATAAAGTTGCCGGATTAGTCTCAAGTACCTCAAGATTGTCCTTAAGTACAGTGCCTATACGTAGATGAGCTACTGTCTACCACTGTTCATTGTTCATTTACCTATTGTGAGTCGCCTGGGATAAAAGCATCACATGGGAATGTAAATTTAGCAAGAAGTGGCCATTATTCAGATGGATCTTACAACCTTCATCTACATACAAGAACTTGTAGTTACTGTCAACCAGCACCATTAGCACTATGGAAAATGTATGCTTGTAGTTGTAGTAGGTTGGTCCAGTTCCTGCAGGGGGGCGGATGTTGATGTGTTTCCCATCCAGGGCACCTTGGCAGTTTGGGAAGTCCCACTGAGCCTGGAATCCATCAGCTACTTGCTGCCACTCTTCCACTGTGTCTGGGCACTGAAAAACAACAAATATCTTTTTTAAGACCCATGTTTCATATGGCAGACCAAACATTTGCTGTTCAAATGCCTACAGACCTCACTGTATTACATACAGTTTGCACAGTATAACCAGTAAGTATCCACACATACCTTCATGTATTTCTCTTTTAAAACCTCGTAAATGTCTGTACAGGTCTCAGCAACGAATTGCCGGATGGTTGACACAGTAATGACACTCCCACTCAGAACTGGTAGGAAAGGCTCCTGAAGCTTTCCCCTGCAAATATTAACAAACACATAACTGAGTTATCTACACAAGGAGCTGAACAAAACACTCATTAGCTACAAAACTACAGGTTATAGTTTACAAGATAGTTGATTACTTTAGTTGCTATGAAGCTACCAAGCAGTACCTTTGGTAGGCTACTTTAAGTACATTTGGTGTTGTACTTACACTAGTACATCTTTTAATGCATGACTTTTACTTCTAACAGAGTATTTCTAGACTGCGGTATTACTACTTTTACTGAAGTAAAATGTATAAGTACTTTGTCTACCACTGCTAATGCATAATATACAAAGTGCTGCAATTTTAAACATAGCAACATCCTTAGCTTGCACACACCGCCAATCCGCAGAGACGCGAGGCGACACGACAGTCGGGTCCGTCTGTGTCAGTTCTTTGTTGTCAGATTGGTGTGTCCGGGCCTTTAAATCTGAAGAAGGCTTCTTTACCAAGGTCTGAACAATGTTTAATATCTGTAAAAGTAAGAATCAGATTTAAAAGTCGTGTTACACGAATAATGTCAGAAAGATGTGTGACATTTTAAAGTTAGAATGAGGTTTCTGAGTGAAAGTATGAAGGAGCAGTTAGCAGTTGAAGTTGCATGAAGATTGTTGAAGTCTGAAGAGTTCTCCATTGACTTCCATGTTAAAAATGGGATGTATTATGGGATGTATCTCTGGAATTATGAAAGTTATGAATGATAAAAGTAATAGCCATCGGTTCCCGACCTGAACGTTCTGATGTTTGAATGGAGTTTCTGCGATGTTCAATGTGGGAGAAGAAGCAGCGCAAAATAACCCGGCGGAATAATAAAGAATTGCGTGCGTAGCATAACAGATAGTTGGAATGCTGTGTCAGCATTCCCACTAAATGAGAAAATCCAAGTGCAGATCCATTTCCATCTTAACTCTGTTTAAGAAAGACCGTGTTGATTAACCAGGCTCAAGGGCCTAGAGGAATACAAATGAAGCGGAGTTCAGCGTGTATTCACATAAGGAACATTTGGGAACTGATTTGAACAACGGTCGTATGTTAGGAATAGTTCATCCAAAGTACAGTAATCAGCAGCAAAACATTTAAGGAGATAGATGTTGACTTATGAAAGCTAGCAGTTATTAATTCTTGGAAAGTCCAACAAAAATAAAGGTGAATTGTTAATATAACACAACACAACACAAACGTGGCAATCACAAGTTATATGTTTATCAAATGCCTTGCTTCGACCAACCGGAAGTCCAAAATTAGAATATTTTAGATTGTAATCCCCTACAATTAAACTTGGATTGGAAATATGTTATAAACAGAGAATGGTGGACATGTTTTGATGATTACCAACAGCAATTATTACATGATTATAAAAGTTGTTCCCACATATAATCATTGGATTATACATTAATCAACTGGTTGTTTTATAACTTAATTCCGAAGGTGAATTAAGATAGAGAGGGCATGAAAGTTCAAGATAGAGAGGGCATGGAAGTTCATGAAGTTTACAAAGTTACAGCATCTTTGAAAAATATATGTTTCTTGGTATCAACATGACAACAAATTGCCATCATGCTGTACAGACAGTAAAACTCATTATTGTAAACCCATGCAACTGCATAGTTATCCAAAATGGTAAATAAAAAAAGACAGAATATACATTGTATAAACATTTTTACTCTGTAATGAACAGAATCCAAGCAAGTTTCTAAAACAAAAATCTAAAGTACTGATTAAACCTTGTGAATGTATGCTATAATCTCCAATATATCTATATGTTTCCTATTGAGAAAGATGCATCTTCTTCTTCTTCTTCTTCTTCTTCTTCTTCTTCTTCTTCTTCTTCTTCTTCTTCTTCTTCTTCTTCTTCTTCTTCTTCTTCTTCTTCTTGTATAAAGAGCACATTCAAATAAATCTTCTTTGGTTGGTTAGTTTGCACAGCTTTTTGTAAAAACGAAGGCTGGAGTTAACTTTTTGTTGTGTCATGATCCAATACATGAATCAAGAAAAAAAAGCTGAAAATTCAACCTTTGAGCAGAATTTAGTCTGTGATGATGCCGTGGCTACCAAGGACAGAGAGAGAGGAGGACCGAAAAGGAGACGGAGTGAGGAGGTGGCAGACACAGAGCTGCAGACAATGACACACAGATAAAGGTTAAACTGGGGAACAGATGTAATACATTAGGCACAATCGCTTTTCATTATAGTCTACCCAAATGCTCTCTGGCATTATTTTGACTTGTCTGTCATGTGATAAAACCTGAGATTGAGTGGCCCGTGGAGACAGATGTGAGCATGGGGAAAAGAAAAGCATTTGGTGATGGATGCTAGATCACCTGCAGGTATTCAGAGATGGAGGAGCATGCTTAATGTAGGACAGCTTTCCAACAGGGCATTCTGCAGCCCTAAATATAGACAGGACAGAAGTAGGCTGAGCTGAGAGCACTGCCAAAAAGGCCACGAAAAATAAGCCATAAAGCCGGTGAGTGAGGACTCGTACATTTAACTCTTGTGTTTCTTAACTTTAATTTATCAACATTAAGGCTCGTACAGATCCCACTGCTGGTAATGGAAAATCATAAAGTATTCTATAAAGCATTGTTACACCAATTAAATAAAAATATGTTTATGTTACTGTATGTTATCGTACAGAGCGATTGTACTCGGTTCGGGTTACAAACTCCACTCACATTAACCCAAAAATATTTCTTTTAGGATTTTGGAACTGTATTACCAACTTCATGAGTAGGATTCATGGGCAACCCTCTGACTCACTACACCCCCTCCCTACTGAGATGACCAGGGATTTTTCTAGAAAATCTGGCTTTCTAAACACCCACTCTTCCTTCTAACACTTATTTCAACAATATAAATGTCTCTTTCTGTGCTACTTTCAGCTGATACAGTTCCTAGTGACCTTCCTTACACTAGGCTGCTATATTTGCAAGGTAATCCTGGGTGTGGCCATTATCTTCAAAACAGCTCAATGACACTCCTCAAAGCCTGTAAACTATTTTTCCTCAATAATCTTGTAAATATCCAGTGTAAACCTGTGTCTTTCAAAATGTGTTTAGCAGGTAGGCTAATCATTTGGTAGTTATAGCCCTCTTTCTGTTATGTAAAAGTAACAATATGGTTCCTAGTAGTTTTGAAAAAATAACCTAAGCTTTGCTAAATCCTTGTAAACACAGATCACATCAAAAACATCTTCCCAAACCTGCTCTGTTCTACCTCAGCCGCCCAGTCGAAGCACAGACACACATACCTACGATAAAGGTGACTCATTAAGAACTTCCCACTCTGCACTTTAGTTCCTGGCAGTGACTCATAGGAGAACATACAGTAGGACAGGTGTCACGTTTTTTCAGCTGCCGTTTTAAATGTGGAGGACACAGGAAGTGAGAACTGCTATATGAGAGTAGAAGGAAGTAGGGAAAATGTAATTTGTGAATTGGATCCAAAAAGAATGGGTTCTTTCTGAGAAAATGGTTCACTCTATCACCAAGTTTCATGACAAAGGGCCTGTAGTTTATCCATAATTCTTCTGACAAGCAAATAACCTCCATGGTGGATGTCACCAAAACAAGCAATTGTGATGTTTGTGCTCAATGGCAACCATTTTTAATTTCTTGTTATACGACCAGAAGCAAACATCAGTTAGTTGCTATGTCCGAGTGGGTAAATAACCTCAGGCAACCTCTCAGCAAGGAAAACAGCTCGAGTTCTCTGCCAAGAACCCAGTTAGCAACAGTCGTTCTTGTATTGCTTCAAGCAACAACTACTGAACAAACAAGTCACAAATCAGCATTTTTTTATTTGGGACAGTTCATGGAAGAGACTGGATGAATAACATAACCCCTCCAGCAATGTCAAAGGTTTCCCTGGACACATTCCAGTCCAGTCTGAGGGTCCTCTCTTTACCCCCGGCTCAAGTGTCTGAAATGAGTACCGCTCAGTGACTGAGGTTAAAGTAGCTTCAGCAACTTGAAATACATTAGAAAAGACAACAGATACTGAAGCAGCTAACCCAACCTGTTAATATTAAATCATCTCTTGAGTTGGGGAGTTTTATAGTACCCTTAAGACCGGATTTAAAGCAGCCCGTTTCTTAATAAAATGTAGTTTTAGTGCCCTTTATCCTAATTAGGCCATGGGAAATTGGCACATAAAAAGGCTAAAATAGACACGATCCAATCCAACCTAAACATTTACTGGAATTCCCATCGGCAAAATTTCCACAAATAGACAGAATGACGAAAGAAAGACATTTTGACAAGGACACAAGTGCAACATGGGTTTATTGTCAAACTGGTTATTAAGACATGAACTTGATTAATGCCATATCAAATCTTAAACTCCGCGGTAGTAAAGTGCAGATTCAAATGAAGTTGCCCTGGGAGTCCTCATTCATTTTCTATGTCTGGGATTGAACTGTCAGGTTAAATAGACTGCAATGTGAAATCCTATGAATTATGAAAAGCCCTTTTTTCAACCCACACATCTAAAGCTAATGTGCAAACAAGATAATTCACAAAGCTTTACTATTCTGTACGTCAGGCGCCCTCCCACACATTTGTGTCTTCACTTCTTATGGAATTGGACGACGGTTGTACCAAATGAGAAGAACTCTCCCCGCTGTAGTCTAGTCCTCACAAAAGGTTTTCTGGAGTGATTGGTTGATATGCTGCTGCACATGCACAGTGGGCCAATGTTGGTATCCTACCTAGATTTGTTTTCTTTTTGATCACGATTTTTTTTTTTAAAGAATGATGGCATTTAAAGGTCGGCCGTGTATGAACATTAAGAGGTCACTTCTGGGTACAAGCCTGCACACTCCGGCCAGTTTGGCCACTGTGGTTTTTAGTGGCAGTCATGTGCATTATGGAATCTCCATGAGTGCCACTCCACCAAACTCTAGTCCTCAATCATTTGTGTAAGCTCAAAAAAACTCTGCATACAAGAAACACACTGCGTGGCACTCACACACATACAAACACGATCACTCAAATCCATTCACTCTTCTTACAACAGTCAGTACAATGGTGTTGCACCCCCCTTCTTTCTCTGGTGGAAGTAAGGGGATACTGAAAGAAACGGCAGCAATGAGGTAAACACAAAAACTCATGAGATATTGCACAGACAAGTGCCGGCACAGCATACAACAGTCTCTCTCCAACAGCCTAGCCTGTGCATAGGAAGAATAAAGCACTTATGGTGTTCGCAGACATTAAACCCTTCTTGTAAAGCTTTGTTATACACTAGTGACAAATGAGTCCAGGATTCACACCACTTGGTGGTCCAGAGTTACATGACAATAACTAAATGTAAAAGTACAAAAGAAAATAATGATGACTGAGGAAGGGTCCATGACTGTTGGCAACAGTGATGGGACAAACAAAAATAACCTGAAGTCCCAGCATATGTAGAAACGCCTCAGTCTTTGCTTTGAGAAGAGAGAAGCAGGCAAAGTTGAGGCTGGGTTGGAGCCAGCATGGAGAAAAATCTCTCAAGTTTCATTCAATAAATAGCATAGTGTAATATGCAAAAAAAAAAAACTTTTTTATTTTTTCTAAAGCAAAAAAAGTGTAAACCCCTTGCTTAAATCATCCGGAGATACAATTGTCCATGTCGCAAACAACTCGTAATACATCCCCACAGATCAGGCTGTGACCAGTCCGAGCCGCGGCTCCATGAGAGAGCAAGCGGAGGAACGAAGTAGTAAATCATTCCTCGGTTTACTCCGATCACTTCTCACTTTTATCCTGGTTGAATGAGGACATTTTGGTGCACGCAAATCTTCCAAATTCATACTTTAAAAATGGTTTGAATTTCCAAACCTACAAAATGGTGTCTTTCAGATCATCAAACAGGCCTTGAACTATAGTGCTCCTCAGTCTGTCAGCTCCATGTCATGTGATCACACCCCCTCCTGTTTTAATCCAACCATTCCCCTCCTCTTCTTCACCATCATTATCTGTGGAGCAAGATAAAGGCCTCTAGTTTCTCAGGGATGTTCCCCCGGTAACTGAGGCTGTGCTTGACGATGGCCCTGGCGGCTAGGCACTGAAGTGTGGTGTGGTTAATGGGCTGGATTATATTCCTGGAAAGCTCCTTCTCGTCCAGGAGGTCGCAGGCTGTCTGTTGGAAGGCGTTGGTGCTGTCAAAGTGAGTCCCGCAGGATATCAGCAGGTTCATGATGTCAGGATGGCCGTTGGATGCGGCTATGTGAAGTGGGCTGGTGTGTGGGAAAAGACAATAGATCCACTTAATCATTTTATAACAAAACATGTCATCAATGTTGTGGCATGGCATTTCACTGGTGGCTGTCATAATAGTGCAATTGTGGAGCATTTTAGGTATTTTCATTAACCCTTACTGTTGTTGTTACTTTTGAACAGAAATATTAAAATAAACAAAAACCAGCCACGTCAAAGAACAATGAGAGCTGAAACTAAAGAAGAAGAAAAACCAACCTGTTGTCATCTTCATCGCGGCAGTCCACGTCTGCCCCACACTCGAGGAGGATGGAGGCGACCGTGAGGGAGGGGAACTTGCAGACGGGGTAGCGGCCCACACAGGTGGTGTTGCGGTCGACTGCCAGGTGTAGAGGGCTGTAGCCGTTCTTACCACACGGCTGGAGCTTCAGGAATCTGTACGATGTGGAAAGATGTCAACTTTACTGTCCAGAAACAAGGAGACAAAAAACTACAACCGTCAAGGTAACAGCATTAAGTGCAGGACTGTGACCCAACTGACGGTTTGATTAGTCAACTAATCAAACAGACAGGAAAATAAATGGCCAACCATTTAAAAAAATGTTTTATCTTTCAAGAAAAATAAAATGGAAGAAAAGGAGACTAAGACTTCTATGTGCTGAAAAAAGGTAGGCAAGTGGCCCAACAGGTGCAAGTTAACCACTGCCAGCTAGAAATATAGGTTTTTCCACAAAACTACTATTATTTGTTTCGCTTCGACAACCGCACACTACAAGAGTACAGAGGAATTTTCCTCACTGAAGACAAACTGTTAAACAAATACAACCATTTAATCAGAAACTCACTTATATATGGTTTCCTTCTTGAAGTGGTCCTGCTCTGCGGTACAGGGCACCTTCTCCAAAAGACAAATGAGGTGCAGGATGATTGACAGGGCCTTGCTGAGCTGTGCAGGGTCAGGAGGCATCGGCCCATTTTGTTTAACTGCCCGCTCAATCTCCAACACACTCTTGGAAAGGATCCCCATCAAGTCCTCAAATGACACAGATGTCCCCAAGAGACCTTTGGCTCGGTCCTGCAGCATGAAGGAGAAGAGCTCAGCGAAGGACAGCAGGCTGGAGGCCGTCATGGGGCTCAGCGGGTCCAGGTTGCTCTGCTGCATGTCCAAAGCATACTTCCACAGATTGATACAACGCTCAAAGTTCCCAGAGTCCGCATAAACAGCCCCTCTGTACCGGATGTAGTAAGACGTGTCGGGGTGTTGTGGGCCGAGGATTCTTTCACGGATGAGCAGTGCCTGCATGCGCATCTCATCCGGATCAGATATAAGTCCGTCCAGCTCTTCTCCGTTTGTTACCTAGGAAGAGGATTACAGGATCAAGAAAAGGGAAGGGTGCAGCAATTAGGGCAATTCAGGATTTAGTACATGCGATAAATCATGCTTTTCAGAAGCAAATTGCATTAAGACCTGACACTGGACTGCTGCAGTAGGTTCTCCGTTTATTTAATTGAATTTATATCAGTATTTTCTGGTTCATTAGTGCCTCAAAAACCTTATCTACACAGAAACAAGACCTAATGTCTGCTTTTCTTAACAGCGAATACAATCTGCTACCTTTTTTGTGCTACATCTTTGAAGCAGTCACCCTGCTTAACACTGTGCTGCCTTTACCAAATTATGACCACATCAGCATTAAAAAAAAAAAAAAAAAAACTATTTAAGAGCATTAAATGCTATGCAGAATCCTTTTGGTGGCAGTGATTAGTAAAAAAAATACTGGCTCATAATAGTACTCACCTCTCTGGCATAGTCGTATGCCATGATCAGCTGCTTTGGTTCGGGTTTACAGACAATGCAGTGACTGTCGAGGTGCCTGAGGTCCATGGCTCTCTTCCAGTATTTTAAAGCTCCGAGGAGATCTCTCTTCTTGTCAACGAATGTGGCTCCCAAGAGCTCCAGGGCATCAATGCGCTCTGTTGGGCTCGTCTGCAGAAGGAAATAATTTGTTCTTTTTTTAAATATGGATTTAAGACAAATATTCACTAGATTGAAATTATCATAGAAATATCCTCACAAACACATCTATGTCAACAAAAAACCCTGACCTGCTGGTGCATCGTCAGGTCGTCTACGATGTTAGTGTGCCCTGTGACGCTGGCGGAGAGCAGGGGCGTCATACCGTAGCCGTCCTGCTCCATGGACGCTCCAAACTGCAGCAACATCCGCATGATCTCCAGACTGCCCGACTCCGCACAGTCATGGAGCGCTGTGTTGCCTGTGAACAAGTGAACATTCATGGTGACCGGCTACAGAGGTAGTGAGTGCAAACAAGTCATGCTGGTTGACCTGCAGATACATCTAATTGATGATGGTATATCTGTTGCTAGATTACCATTAAAAACGTCCAGCCGAGCCATAGCCTTTTAATAATAATAATAATAAATCAAAACTGTTTAATTGGGAATAGTTGGTCTGGCAAATGTATTATTTTTACATAGAGATAGACAGTAATGGCAAATACAGAAGAGCAGCTGTTCACCCCGTACACTGTCCTTTATCTTTATTCAAAATGGCAGTAAATCAGCTGATGTCAGGAGTATTGTGGAAGCTTGCCTCAAGTCATTTGTCTGTTTCATGCTCACTCACCGATGATTACCAGTTAAGGTGCGACTTGTCATGCGAACAGCATGCGAACAACATGTGATTCTTAACACCCCTTTTTCAGATAGGAAATACAGGTCATGCTGCCTGTCGTGGAACTGCAGGAAGTACACCTGATGAATGGAAGCTTTGCAGTGGGGATTAACGCTCAGCTGCTGCTCAAATATGCAGGTGTAGAGTGAAAAAGCTTTGCTATGATTTATTGGTTAGAGAATATGTACTTTTCTAATGCTGACTGTGCAATGTTTTAAACAATCTTATTGTTGTTTGCTTACACTTGGTGGATATGGTCTTTTTTTCTTCTTCAAAACCAATATGATGGTGTATTGACAATGGCAGTATTCCTCAAATAAGATTAAAACATGTCTTTGCCAAGTTTTGAAAACTCCTTAATGAAAACATGAAACTCATCAATTTTCTAAGTTGAAAGACAAAATAAATATGTATTGGTATATCTTAAGGAACCCGATCCAACCAAGTTATGACAAACTGTCTGAATTTGGGGCGCTTTATATACAGAAACTCTAAACAGTAGACTCCCGCTGTAGTTTCCCTTAAAAGAAAAGTGTACATTTATTGCCCACTGACATCCTTTATGCATCCAGACAAACCCTTTTGAAGACACTTGAGTGCATGCTTTACTAACAAGTGACATTAATGTAAAAGTTTATAAAGAAATGGGTGTAAACCTATCCTTGTCCTTCAAATAGATTGCTGAGACCTGGTGATCAAAGTCAATCATCAACCGAAAAAACCTTGGGAGTTAAGCATTAGCAGACAGTGTTGTGAGCGGTGCTTATGATTCAATAGAGTTAAAAGAAAAAAAACACAGTAAAAGTCTTCAACTAAATACATTCAACAGACCTCATAACACTTTATGTCCATCCTTAACATATGATTTGAGTGCAACACTTGTGAAATGGCGCTTTGCTTTCACTTGCATGTAGTCTCTCAGTAGACTAAGGCTAATCCATTTTCAGGCAGACAAGACCACACAGGGCGAGTCAAGGATTAACCTTTAGATATTCTCAGGAGACTGACAAAACCACACGGATTAGAATCTTTTTTTTTTTTTTTTTTTTTTTTTTTTAAATCGTACTCACGACAAAAGACAATTTTAGGACAGCCACAAGGCAGGGTCTCCTTTGCTTTATCAGAGAGGATTATCATTGTAGAAAATATTTTGCGCCGGTTTTGGGTGGCTAAATGCTATCAATTGATAAAACTGTCAATTGACAACAAATAAAGGAATTCAGATTCGTCAATGTTTTTACATTTTTCAAAAATATTAAATACAGTCTACTACAGTGGATAATATCCCTTCATCTACAAGTTGACGTACATTTGCAACAATGGCTCTTTTGGAGATTCCTGAAAACCAGTTGCCAATAGTTTTGACGCCTTGTCCACTTTGCTCGTCAGGATGAAATTCACAAAAAAAAAAACTGGTAATCCAGAAATCTAGGAATTTCTTCCAAAACAAGCTATTGGGCTAAATACTCATTATGCTCTTCCAAAAGGAGCCGTAAGCCCAAGTGAGGACAGTACAACAGGTGTTGGGCTAAAGGAATTTTATAAACTCAGTGGTTTTTTGTCTGAGAGGAAGAGAGCCAGCTGACCACAGAACTTTTAGCAGTTCATATCAGATGGTGTCCTCACTATGTTCTTTCTTGCTGGCTCGTCTCGCTCCATCAACACAACGTCTACTGTTTAGAAAATGATCCACTTCATATCTAATTATGGGAGATGCAATAGTCTGAAGAGAAGGAAACTAAAACCTCACCACCTCAATCACCACACACACACACACACACACACACACACACACACACACACACACACAATACAAAACACCTGGGTTAGTCGGAGCACAATAGAGCACCTGCATTCTGCTGGTCGGGATAACTTAGTGACTCCACTTTGTTCTGACAGCAATACATTCAGTGCCAACCACATAAGCAAAAACGATTCTGACCCATCAAATGTGCACAAACCAATATGGATTGTTGATTATTTTTCCCACCATGAAAACGGGTTAGTCTTTTTACACATCGATAGTAATAGAACAAAATGCAGGATATCACTAATGCTTCACTGCAAGTAATCCTGTGGACTCTTATTTCATAAAACACAATAGCCATAAATACAGATGGACACTGGTTTGCATTAGCCTATTCACAAAACCCTTCCAATAAAAAGAGTTCCATTACACACCCAAAGAAAAGCTGATTGTGAAACCAGTTCATGTTATTTTGTTGAGTCATCATTTGTGTTCACTTGTAATGTATGAGTGCATTTTGCCTGTTTACAATATGATCAGGGTTTCTTTATTTGAAATGGCTGCTATGAGAGAATGTGCCATCATATGTCTGGAAACACTTACTGTGGAATAGGTGATTCAAACTACATTAGAGCCTTGAAAATGCATCTACCAACCCTCAGTGTCTTTTCTCAGACTTAAATGAGACAACTTAACTTTCTTATGCTAAATTATCTGTGCTAGCCTCTCACCTTTGACACTCTTCCTGTTGACATCTGCTCCTCTCTCCAGCAGGTACTGAGCTATCTCCTTGTGTCCTTTGTAGCAGGAAATCATTAGACACGTGTGGCCGTGTCTGTTGGCCACCTCCAGGTCAGCTTTGTGCTCCACCAGGTATTTCACAATGTCCAAGTGACCGTCGAAGCAGGCTGCCCTCAGGGGTGTAGAGTTGGTCAGGGTGGTGCTGTTGACAGAAGCTCCGTGGCCCAACAGGGACTGGACCACCTTCAGGTGACCAGCGGCCGAGGCGGCCCAGAGAGGGGGCGCTCCCTCGATGGTCTCCCCGTCAAAGTTCACGGACCCCCCGACCTCCACAGGAGCGCTGCAGCACTCCATCAGGTACTCTACCAGGTCCAGGTGGCCGTACCGTGAGGCCATGAGCAGCGGGGTGGCCCCGTTTGTTTTATCGCCCATCAACTTAGTAACCTCGTGTCCATCTTTGTTCTCCAACAGTTTCTGAAGGAGCCGGAGCTTACCGTCCCTGGCTGCGTTAAATACTGCCGTCTTTAAATCCATTTCTAAGGGTTAGTGTCACAGTTCAATAAAAAGGTAGCGATGTCCGTGACACAATGGGTCAACGATACCTCGAGGTGTAGCGCCTCTGTTGACAGGTGGAGCTGGGGACCCTTTGTTTACAACAAGCTATGAATCACTAGCCAACAGTAAACCAGCTGACGCGTTTTAGTTTTTTTAAAAGCCCACAGAAATGTGTGACTTGTATTAATTCCGGCTTTAAAAAGGTCATCACCACTATGTGAATATGTTAAACATATGAATAACTCAGAGTTTCAGGCGACCCTTGGTCCAGTAATACATTTGTCGCCGAGTTAGCAAGGTGGCTAGTCAACTTCCTTGATCAATTTAGCGACTAGCTTCCATTAGCTGATCTACTTTACACCTCTTTATTGAACGTTAAACCGATATTCGTCCACTGACATGTCTTCCCCTCCGATAACCTCGCCTCGCTTAGGTATACTTTCTGCGCTTGTCATTGTTTCACAACCCACGCCTGTTATTTATATTAGCTTCCCGAGGGCCGAAATATTAAAAAATCCTCCCCCACCCGTAATGCCGTGCTTCTGTTAGCTTAGCCTGGAAAAGACGGTCGTTCTTCGGCCAATCACTCGGGGGATTTCCCCGGAGTCCTAGCCGTGTTTCTTTTCAAACTGTCGAGAAACAAGCGAGAGACGTTACCCGCTAAACGACGAAACACCGTCGTCTACGGAGCCACTCGGCAAGCTGGCACGACTATAATCTCAGTGGAGGGGAAGGTAAATAGGGAAGGCTCCACCCACGGCTGGACCGGATGATCACGACTCAGTTTCCGACAATTTGCAAACCCAGCGCAGTCTTTTTTCTTGACTAGCGTAAATGATTGAAATGTTTGACCACCAATCACAGAGCAGGAACACTGTGACGTAGTCGACAAAAAACAACAAAGGCGATTGCTGCTATTCATGATTAGGGACTTTTTAAAGATATAAATACTATGTAAAGGGAAACTAAACAACAAACAAAAACTGGTAGAATATATCATATGTATCTGATAGATTAAGAGATATTTCTTAATGTTGTATAGGTGCACAGCTCACTGTGAAGGCTTTGGTTATATCTCTCCCTACAGGACGAAGAGAAGCATGACAAGATGTTTCCAAAACCTTCATCCACATTGAAAAGCGATTTTATTGGTGAATATTACATAAAAGCATTCAACGACATTTGAAAAGAAAGTTTATTCAGCCATCCCAACTAACATAAGCTTCCAGAATGATTTACAAAAAATGTTGTGTTCAAGATGAGCCGTTACAGTGCATACACCTTCAAATGAAACGCCAGCACTGCAACACCTACCACAGACAATTAACATTTGCACACCAAAAAAGCACAAAAATATCAATAATAAATCAATAGAATACAATTGTATAGTTGTTTTGAGCATCAGTTCTGACAGTTTAACAAGACTTGTAGCACTATCTGAAGTGTTGCGTTTTTTGGTTTCTTTCAGTGGTTTAAATATTAAAGTCTGTCTTTGTCAAATATAAAGTATCATAAAGGTCATATTGATCTCACATTACAACAGTGATGATTTGGATTTGCCAGGTGATGTTTTGAACTTGTCTACTTTGCAGGTGGAGTTTAAAATGAATCAATTTACTCAGATATTTAATGTTTCCTTCAGGCCTTCATGCCACTGGCTGAGAGCTGCCAGATGTTGTGTTTAAGTCGTGGATAAAAGAATGACCCACCGACTTTCACATGATTCCTGGCTTAAGCCACACTAGATGTAACTAAGCCTCTATTTACTACACCACCTGCAGGACTTTCTGCAGGCTCAAAGTTTCAGATCCAGACCCGATCATAGATTTAACGTTTAAGTATTTTTCATCATATATAGAAGCAATATTTTGCAGAACAACTTTAATTTATAATGGAGAGCAAAATTAGCCTACATTACAAATGAGTTGTTACACTTTAAACAGCAAAGGCAAAACTATATAAAGGACATTGCAGAGGAACCAGTGAAAGACACATTTGTTATAACAAGTTGCTGTACTTGATATTGCTGGCATTGCCACTTAACACACAACATGTGTCCTTTTAAAACAAAATTCTAAAATCTGTTATTTCTTTTTCACCTTCCACACAGTCACAAAGACAATTATAACATTTGCAGTAGAGCATTCACCGAGATGTGTTCAAAGTGAAACATGCCTTTACCTAAATGTGTAATCAAGCAAATAGTATCCAAAATTAAAAAAACAATAAATATTTTTTTGTTTAAAAATTGAGTCTGCAGTTATTTAGGAGAAATTATATGTATCTTTAAATTCAATCCTCTGGCCCAAATACAAACTCTTTCAAACTCGTATCAAAATAAAAAGATGGCTATAATCTATACAACATACACCAACTCATCTTAAATGACAAAGATGATAAAACAACACAATATCTACTGTTTCTAACTCAACACAGTGAGGTTTAATAAAGAAAGAAGCAACATTTTCTTCAAAACCAAATGCAACCTTTATGGGGAAACACTCTTTGCCATGCCAGTGTGGTTTAAGAAACCTATTGCTCTGCACATAAGGAAATATACAGTCACAACCCTTACATTATGAGTAGGTTTAGTCACATATTCAACCCTCTTGGTAAATTCAGTGCACACTTTTTGCTGAAAGAGGAAATAGACAAGGTGTGGAGAATTTGAGATGCCAGGGGTAGAAAGACAAATTAAATTAAAACGCATTTGTAAAGTTTACTTCAACTATAGGACCTTAAACTGCCTCCAAGCAGATCATTGCAATCCTTTTTTTCAGGTTCTCTATTTTTACCCGTCAAATACATTTTACACATACGTAACCATTTAGCTTAAGACTCGTTTGCATAACGTTTGTAAGGATACCAGTGCTGAATCAGGATGACATGTCAGATTGTACGACTTGGCAGTTTGATATGATCTAATTTCAGATCAGCACTGATATTCAGACCTACTCTATGCACGCTAGCCAATGAACAGACACAAAAATGCTGTATCAGATCCCAGTGCTCAGAGACTGTTACGATCCTACGCGTGTTGTAGTGGTTTTCCTGTCAGAGAAGAAGCTTCTCAGCAGCACCACCTGACTGATGCTGACCACCAGAAGGATAAGGGCCTCTCCGATGGACCAGAAAGCCACACGGGTGTTCAGGTCCTCTGCCCGACTGCGTCCCTGGGCCTCACGGAGGCGGAAGTGAGTCTGGTAGTCAATGACCGACTTTAGGGCCTCATGGATAGACACACAGGCTGATTCCATCTGCACAGGGTAAAGAAAAAGCCAAGCCGCCCATTAGATATATTGACTATTACAAGAACATTCTAACTTTGATTCACAAACTAGAAGGACCTTTGTGAGCAAAAAGTGTTAAAATATACTCAAACTTCTAAAATGAGGAGACATAAGTGAATGTTAGTCAGACAATCTGACCCCATAACCATCACCTGTAGGAATAAAAAGCAAGTGTCCAACTAGTTTATGGATATAAAATAATTAGTTTACTACCAGAACGTTTTTAGTAGGTATGGCTTGTCAGTTTAAAATGGTATGGAGCTTGGCTGCGAATTTTCAGACAACACAAAACTACATGCACAGATAGATACCAAAAAAGGTGTTTTACTAATGAAACCAACAGTAGAGTGAAAGAGATGTTGAAGGTGTATCATTTTTCACTAAACCACATGCCGTTTAGATATTAGTCTTTTTTTTCTTGGAGCTTACCTGAGTGAGAGCAGTGACCCTGTTCTCATTGGGGAAGAGTGGAGGGTCATCGCCGACCTGGAAGTCAAAGTAAACGGTCTTGTGTGTGAAAGTGGAGAATTCGTTGCTGAAACAGAACTTGTAGGTTCCGTTCTTGGCTGCGGTGAAGGTAAAGCTATCATATTGCTTCTTCATCTCCTTGTAGAGTGTAGTGCCTTCTGGGTCTTCCAAACGACAGTCCACATCATAATGGCCGCCTGTTACCACCTGGGAAAACATAAAGACATCTATTTATATACCCCTTCTGAGTTTGTTTCAATATCGTACTATCTAAGTTGATCAAGTGTATTAGTTTTGTTTCTGTATGTCCGTGTTGCCTGTTCTCTTTCCAGGTTACATGGTGGAGAGGAGGTCCGTCTTTAGCTGTTGGGGACACCTGGAAGCTGCTTAAGATCTTCCAGGATTCATCTTTTTCATATATTCAAATTCTATACATCATTTGTTTATTGTATGGATTGTCTACTTGCACTTTATTAACGTTGTTTATTCTGTACATATCATATCTACTGCACGTCACAATCGAGGGTCTAAAAGCAGAGAATATCGTATGGTGTACAGATGATAAAACCCCTTCGAGCAAATGTGTGATCTTAGGATATGTAATAATACTGACTTGACTACATTAATAAACACAATTATTGAAAACAGACAAAAGATAGTGTGTTAAAAACCGATTTTTTAAAAGGTGTTGTTTTTACTTGCTTACCACATTGTCATCAGTCAGAGAACTGCTGATATAACGCTGTTGACAGGAAATTAATCAATATTTCAAATATAGGAACTTCTCATTTGACCCACGCACCTGAAACTCAAGTGTACACTTGGTGCCGATGGTGATGTCCTCGTAGAAACACTGCTTGGCGTTGTCTGGCAGCTCGAAAGTTAGCTCGGAGCCCAGCACCCACACACAGAGAAGCTGGGCCGACAGCACCTGCAATACCAGCCGAAACGATCCGTACATCCTGAAGACCGATGGCCAAGCTTCAAAGCAAAAACCTGAGCAAACCTGCCGGAATAGACCATAACAGACAACAAACTAAAATACCAAGGGAGGAAATAAGGCAAAAGTAGTGACAAAGCAAACCCGGACATTGGTATTAGCGACAAGTTGTTAGCTTAAAGCTAACGCTAACTAGCTAGCTGGGTGGCCTTTGTATAATAAAGAGAGAGAAAGCCTCTCAGAACTTTTAACAATTTATTATTGCGTATTTCTGTATTACTGGCGCATTCATGATCATTGAAGCCAAAGTAAATTCAAAGATAAGCATTTCTTGATTCATTATTTTGCCTCAATCAGCATTAGCTACTCACCTCAAAATGCTCACCCGGATGCAACTAATGCTAAGTAACGTATCACAAACGTGACACGTCATTGGCTGTCAACTGTGAAAGCCCGCACTCTGCGCACTCTCATTGGTCAATAGTACACTCCAACCAGCTGACTCCAACGTGGCTGCTGCTAAACAGGGTTTGGTTAAATACAAATGTACTGTATGTATGCAATTAAAATTGTCTCATTGTATGCAGTTAACGAGATGCCGTGACTTTACTAATAAGGCTCGCTTGTTGCAAAATATATTTTATCACCAAAATCCACTACAACAAAATCCGCTCATAGAAGTCCAGAATAAAAAATAGAGTTTGATGTAGCCTTTAGTGATGAAACCATTTATTGGCATTGACCAAGATTATGTAAGTGGTTCTGCTCTCAGAGGGTTGTTTTGTATTCATGTGTTTTCTCTATAAAATGTGAAAACACTTTCAACAATGTCCACTGCAATATCACCAATACATGTCATAAGAGACAGTCATGTAGGCTACTATTCATTTAATGAATTGTTGGGTTTTGTATGCACATGTATTTGAGCTATTCATGGGTGTACGTTTATATATTGTTGGTGAGTCCCTAACCTAAGACTGTCCATGCATTAGAGTCAGTGTACAATAACATGGGTTTTCTTGGATGTAGAAGATACTGATGATATTAGCCACGGCGGGAAGTGTGTGGTGCAGTTACATTAACCGTTAGAGTGATTGACTTGGTTATTGTGGACAGCAGATAGCAGTGGAGTGGTGATGTCAGACTTCTCTAGCTTGTTGTTGAGCTGGACAGCCAGTTAATTGAAATAATGTCCAATATCTAAATGAATGTACTTGTGAATGAAGATCACAGTTGTATTAAAGTTACTTTTCTTTAAAAGTTAGGGAATAGTTTGCCCTACAAAAAATTGTGGCCCTACTAGTTTTTATCAAACCACCATCTTGTTGCAATTTGAGGAAAAGCCTAATTGGCATCTTACAATGGCCTGCGAAAACATACATGGTGGCTTGCGTAGGGTCAGACCATTGATGTTCAACACATATTGGTTGCATCTTTATTAGGTAACATACTGTCCTTGCCCTTAATCTAAGCCTTCTAATAACATGTTACTTATCCCTACTTTTTTTTTGTCTAGATCTCACCAAAAAAGGGGTAGGCTATATTAATGCCACAATAATTGTGTCGACTCTGAGGGGGCCTTACGGAATTATTCTCCCGATACCTCGGGATGTGTAGCCCATTGGCAAATATAGTATAATGAATCAGTCTCATGACATAAGTCAGAACCACTGCAAGATGTGCGGCGAGTGCGTCTTTCTGATAGTCGTGAATACACGCCTGGCCTGACCCCAAAACCAAGTATCGCGTGAACCAGCTTTACGAGATTACAGTGTAAGGAGGGCTGCATGGAGAGCTGGAAAGACAAAACAAAAGCCACACATTTCAACCAACAGGCGCGGGTCGCTTTTTATTTTTTTCTGAACCAAAAACTATTTGATTAATTATTTGTATCGTTTTCCGTCTAAAGACAGTATTATACAAGCTTTGCATAATGCCGAGTAGCACATCTTTGCTGGAGGCCGACGAGGGAGAGTCCGAGGTCCCACCGCCTCTAGTGCACGCTTTCGCCGGTATGGGCCTTGAGGAGCACCACGGCACCCAGAGCCAGAACCCCGAACAATTAGACGAGAGCCTCCACTATCACCACCACCACCACCACCAGCTTCCCTCTGTTTCTCATTTTAACCTTCTCGGTACGGTCCTAGACTTGAAGCCCGTACATCGGCCGCCTTCGGGAGAAGAAGTGAACATAGCGCCCGAGGACGATGAGCTAGAAGTTGGAGCCGACTCCTTGTTGCTAGCGCAGGCCCACCGCCAGCAACACCTCCCATCAGGGCCAGGAGGCTCAGTGATGCCTTCGGGGATGGAGCCTCCGTACGTCGAGACGGTCTTGTTGTACAACGAAGACGGAGATGATATCGGGCTCGGCGGCGCCTTACCACTGGCTGGCAGCATGGCGATACTACCGCCCGGCATGTACGGGGAGTCGGGCTACGAGGCCGAGTCTTCGCTCTTGGCTCGGCGAAAGAGCGTCAACACAACCGAGTGTGTGTCGGTGCCCAGCTCCGAGCACGTCGCGGAGATTGTGGGCAGACAGGGTGAGTCTTTGTTGTGTTTCGGAGGGTTTTGGTAGAATCCTTTTCAAAGCTAAGTTGCTAATGTGAGTTTGGTCCAAACTTGGCAGGAAGATAGTTCATGCTGTAGTAAATCAAGCGAAATAAGATATACAACAGGATGGTAAATGTAATAAATTATGTGATTTCGAAAGAATGTTGCAATATTAAGTAAACTCAAAGTTACAATCAAACATTTAGCTAAATTGTACTTTAATTTGTCGCAAGTAAGAATATAACGTTAGTCAACACGCTACCGTTAGCTATAAACTTATTGTTGTCACCAGCATTGACGAGTATTGTTGCAAGCTGTTTATGATAAATAATACCAAACATTTTTACAAGCTACATTATTATGTGGGACATCTAACATTTCTGTTGAGTATTGTATAGTCATAAATAAGACATTATTAAACCATGTCTTTTTCAGCAACACTTAGCTCAGCTAGCTTAGCACTCCTCCTAACTGGGTCAACATCACACTCGCCCAACACCCTCAGCAAAAGTTTGCAATACAAGTTTTATAAGCCAGCAGATGTCTTCTCGCTCTGACAGCTCGTCTGTATTTTGGACGTTTTGTCTGTTCTTTACGGAGAGTGAACAACGAACATGTCCCCTGCCTTGCCGAGCTAAACGAGGCATTGCTTTGTCTCGGAGGAGAACATGAAGAGCGGTGTGTAGGTTGGCATTGCTTTGCCACATCAGCTGTAGGTTATAGTTAGCTCTGTTACCTAACCAAGACTCCTCACTTCAAATAAACGCTGCCCCTTTCCTAGATATCGAACGCCTTTATCTGGTCTTTTACATACACTTTACATAGCTCAATAGTAGGGTTGAGATAGTGTTATTATGTCGTCTTTGTTGGGGGAGGGTGCACAGACTGCAGTGTTGACAACAACAGGAAATGGCTCTGGTAATGATGCTGGACTACTCAACCACAGCTGAAAGGATTATTTAATGTATAGGCTATGCAACTTTGAAATGGCATTAAGGACTGGAAAGGGAAATTGCATATGGCATAACCTTTTAATTAGGTAATCATCAAAGTTTAATATGTTGACTTAATGCAGTGTGTGTGTGTGTGTGTGTGTGTGGTACATTTAAAACGTGAATCAGCAATGATCCAACAGTACTCTGTTTCTCTCTCCTTGACTCCCTTGTTCATTACAGGCTGTAAGATTAAGGCACTTCGAGCCAAGACCAACACCTACATTAAGACACCGGTGAGGGGAGAGCAGCCTGTCTTTGTTGTGACGGGGCGCAAAGAAGACGTGGGCATGGCTAAGAGGGAGATCCTCTCTGCAGCTGAGCACTTCTCCCTCATCAGAGCCTCTCGAAACAAGACGGGCCCTCTGTCTGCTGCGACGGGTACAGGGACCCCCTCTCTACCTGGACAGACAACCATTCAGGTCAGAAAACATGTGATCATGAATCATAGCATTGTTCTGTGTTAAAGATTCCCATACCTATGCAGTGAGTTACATTACTTGTTATGTATCGTACCATCCATGTTTCCCACATTTGTTTTTATATAGGAGGCTCTCTGTGTGTTTGATTCATTGTAGTCTAAGTTACCCCGTGTCATTTTAATTCTACAGGTGCGAGTACCATATCGTGTTGTAGGGCTGGTCGTGGGTCCCAAAGGTGAGTCTTTGAAACTATCCATTATTAAGATAAGCATTGTCTCCCAGAAGGTGGTTTATATTTATATTTTCATATGGAGATATTGCTGCTTTTAAAATAAATTACACATTCTTGTGTATCATACAAGTGTTGTACAAAAACACTTGTTATGATTTTTTAAGTTTGCTTACAGATTCTGTAAGTTGTAATATGCTCAGCTTTACGCTGGCTAAATTTTGCTCTGGGAAAGACTTCAACCCCTTTCCTTGTTGACAGTGTCAGAAACTCCTGGGGTTGATTTTTAAATTGAAGTGCAGTAGTTCTCAACCATGTGCCAGTAGACTGGAGAGGGTGAGGCAACGGGTCATAATGAAAACAAATTCGAAATAAAAATGTGACGATAATGAAAAATATTCCTTTCAATATTTGATGTTTACAATCATCGAGAAAGGTTTCTGTTACTTGAACATTCACAGTTAGATATTTGTCAATGCTCTCTCTGGTTATCCCTTTAAGATATATAGGAATGACATTTGAAAAGTTTTCTAAACCTAACTGAAACATGTCGTGTTAGCCAGCTGAGTCACCAGGTGCTATAATTATTGCAGAGCCGTGTTTCCTCCTTTTTCAATGCCAGCTATTGTTAGAAAAAAACAAGTGTATTTACTGAAAATATGACTCAGTAAATGTGACTGTGCAGTCTTTAGTATAGCTCTTCCTGGACTTTGTCAACTCCACGAACCCTGGTTCGGCCAAGTTAAGAGGCGTCAACAATGAAGTACACAGAGATCTGTTCTTTAGCTAATGTTCTCAGCCCTATTTATACTTATTCCCGACGACAAACAATTTGATTCTCTACATCAATGTTCCATTTGTTTATCCTCGGATGTATATTTCTAAGAATTGGTCATGCATACAGTATAATTAGGGCTGTGCGATTATGGAAAAAATCATAATCACGATTATTTGGGTCAATAATTGATATCACGATTATTTTGACGATTATTCATTGACCATTTATTGAACTTTAAAACAAATAATATTTTACCAATAAACAAGATCAACAAATATGTTGGAGCGCACTTCCAAAACCATACTAAACATATATTATTAATATGATCAATAAAAATAAATTAGACCAAAATAAATTAAATCAAATATGATGCAGTGCACTGTCACAACCTACTGAAAACTCCTTAACATATAGCCAACATTTTGGTAAACCATATTCAACATATTCCACTCAGTTAAACGTTGAAGGCTGGCCAACCCTCGTGGTCCAGAAGTAACAGGAAATAAATGTTGAACTACAATTTAAGACCAAATAAAAATGTTTAGGCCACCATGGCAAATGCCATGCCCCGACACATGGGGTGACGCCGGCCAATCAGAAAGCTTTGATGCGTTCAAGTGCATTATTCTGGCACAGGAAGATTATGTTACAGGACATTAACGATAAAACAGAATATTGTTGTTCTATTTTTAGACACATCTCGCGATCGACTGGTTGGGCACCCCTGGGCTAGACCATAGGTCTGTTGTGGTAGCAAAGTAGTCAGCTGAAGCCACATCTCTCTCAACTTCCCCACGGCATTTGTCATATAGTGCAGGCAGCGCAGACCTGCTGAAATAATACCGAGACGGCATCGTGTAACGCTTGTCCAACGTGTTGACAAGTTGCTTAAAGCCCTGGTTGCTAACAGTGCTAACTGGGCACATATCTTTAGCGATGTGAAATGTAATGGCAAAGTACTTGCAAATAGTGGAAATAGTTTTACCCTTCTTTTTAACGAGTTGCTGCTCTTGTTCTGACATCTTCGCTCGCGCTGAACACTCACAACATATGTCACTCCCAAGTGGCCGAGTGGGCTTTTAGGGAGGGGCGAAAGCGCACCCAGCAAAATAATCCTATTTTGTCAATTATGCTGTTTTCATAATCGTCGCACGTCGTAATCGCGATTAAAATACGATTAATTGCACAGCCCTAAGTATAATGCGTCAAACTTTATGTGAATGCGCTTGCCATTCCTCTTGCCATGTGACCAGAGTAGTTACTTAGTGTTATATTATACGGTTTTTGGTCTGCTCATATCTTTCAGGGGCAACCATCAAACGTATTCAGCAACAGACCCACACGTACATTGTGACGCCAAGTCGGGACAAGGAGCCGGTGTTCGAGGTCACCGGGATGCCGGAGAACGTGGATCGTGCGAAGGATGAGATAGAGGCGCACATCGCCATACGTACAGGATCCTGTGGAAGTATTGAGGCTCCTGGAGTTGACAACAATGACTTTCAGTACAATGGGACAGATGTCAGCTTTGAGCATGCTGCAGCAGCTGCGCTGGGGGAGGCCGGATGGCTTCGTGCAGGTGCATCATCCCAAAATGGTGGCGGCGGCGGCGGCAGCCTGTTGCCAATGAGTCTCAACGGTACTCCGCGAATCAATAGCAATATCAACAGCGGTATCAGGATGTCTTCCACCTACCGCAACGACAGCTCCAGTTCCCTGGGCAGCGGCTCCAGCTCAGCTGACTCTGTCTACGCCACCAGTAATGGTAACCGAATGGCAGATCTGAGCCCGACTTGTCAGTTTAATGCCAATGCTAACAACAACAACAACAACAGTAATGGTGGCAGTGCAAATTTCTGGTTTGGCGACAGCGTTCTTCCTGAGGAGCTGGTCAGCCTGGGTGGTGCAGGCTCTTCCTCCGGCTTCGATCCGTTAACCATCTCCACTGCCCAAGCATCGCACCCTGCTGCACAGCCACCTATCTGGAGCGCTTATGTGGACCACCAGCCCCCACAGGCCTTCGATGCTCGTCACTCTCAGGTAGGTGAAATTCAGCAGGTGCACACAGTTTATGGCTCCCTTATGACCATCCCACTATTTAAAGGGGACCTATCATGCAAAATGCACTTTTGTACTCGGTGTGTCAGGGAACTCACTAAGTGTCAGAAAACACAACCCTCTCTCTTTTCCTCCATACCCAAATCTCTAAAAACGGGGCTGCAACGGATCTGATACCCACTGATACAGATTTGAAATTGTTCTGACGCAAGAAACTGGGAGCTCCGCCTATATGGGCAACTCTCCACCTATCAGGGGAATGAGAGGTATGGCATGGTAACATGACGCTCGTGCCTCCTTTGCAGGGGGGCGTGGTCAGCTGCAGCTCATTTGCCACAGAATCAGCCCTTGCAAAAACAGGGCTGGAATACAGCAAATAGAGCGAAATGAGGCATGGCTAAAATGCATGGTCTGTTTGGTATTTTGAAAAAAAAACTTCACAGACATGTTTTATATAGGTATGGCCCTACAATATATTATTCAAATATAGCATGATAGGTCCACTTTAAGTTTGTCTTACTCCCAACCTTTCAAGTTTAATGAAGACATTTGGCTTACGGCAGTTGCCTATTGTCCTGTACTTCTAACCATTGCCCCTATTGTGAAAAGAACAAGGACGTCTAAAGTGACAATAAGAGAACAGGAAACTCAGTATCAATAATGATGAAGTAATTCAAGAATCTTGTTTTAAATCAGAAACAGATTTTTGTAATAAATACTTGCTTAAGGCTCATGTAATCCAATGCCTGTTTTGATAATTTTCTCCAGCACAGTCTGCCAGGAACGCCCCGGCTCTCTCCAACAGAAGCCTTGGAGCACCCTCAGGCCAGGAGAGTTCTCCGAGGGCCCTTTGTCTCGACCGGGGCCCATGATGTCCAGAGGTTCCCCTCTTACAGCTCGGCCTTCTCCTCTTCCAGTGAAAGCACAGCCTCCTCTTCCTCCCCTCCTGAATCCTCCCTCTCCCACCGCCCAGGGGTTGGACCAGCAGGGAGGGGACAGGAAATATGCATGCATTGCATGGATAACCAGGTGATCGCTGCCCTGGTTCCCTGTGGCCATAACCTCTTCTGTTTAGATTGTGCCACCCATATATGCCAGAGTCCAGACGCTGTTTGCCCTGTGTGCATGTCTCCGGTCACACAGGCCATTCAGCTGCGCAACATTTGATTTTAATCCATTTATTGACGGCTGATGAGGGATCAGCCTCCCCAACACTTCCAAATTGTAAAGTGTAAGGAAATTCATTGTTTAGGTATATCCTCACATTTGTCCAAGCTGGTGTTCGGTTGACAAAGGTGAGGAAGAATAAGTGAATAAGGAATGATGTATATTTAGGGCATGGGTTAGGGTGTTCAGCCCGTACATGTGCCTGCTGTTGTGAAGTCTTCTTCCATGATTGATTGATTGATCAATGGGAGGGTTGGAAACCCTCTGTGTAGCATTAGGTGGGGTGGGATATATATATATATATATATATATATATATATATATATTTTGCTCATCATGATTTTTGATTTAAATGTTCTCCTCCCTGAAGCATTTCTGCCTACCTATATTTTTTATCAATTTTTTAAATGTATTTTGAATTATATTAGAAACATAATGCTTTCAGGTCAAGATTCATTTTTGTCAACATCTCAAAAGTTTTTCGCCATTGTTTTATTTTTTTAATTCGCTGCCACAAATTGTTTTTATCTGAAGTAGAGCCAAGCCCCTTTGCCTCCCAATTATTGTGCTCGCTCCAAGGAAAACAGAAGTGAGCATGTTTACATATGAGCCCCATATATTAATATGATTAAACTAATGGTATTCTCCTGGTTACCACAGAATTTGAATGCCTACTACATTATCCTGGAAAATGCCACACTACCCTTGAAAATGTGTGTAAATATCGAGCAAAGTGTGTCTGTTATATTTAAACAGAATATGATGTTTACAGGCTCCAGTGGAAAAATCTGAGTTTTTGAGTTGCTTGTATCAAAAGCAAAGTGACGCAGCACGTAGACACACCCACAAAGGGGTTTTAAACCAAGTGGGTCAAACCCACAACTGTAAATGGTTCACACTCCAGGGGCAACCTCTTGTTGCCTCAGGCTTCCTTCTCTCCCAGACTAGAACCAAGAAGTGGTTAACTTCCCTTTGTTGAGTACCAGGATGTTACGTTGCTTTCCGTTTCTACCTTTTAAAAAACTGTTTACGGTAAACTTGTGCCTAATTCCATTTTGAGTAAACAAAAATGATGTTTGAAAAAACAAAATTTGAACAAAAAGTGCCGAGTGGACGCAGTGTTGTTTGTCTTAAAACAAACTTGTGGCCTTTTTGGAGAGCCTGTAACTAACTGACAACACTATCTACCAATTCAGATCACGCTAACAGAGGTCTTAATGTATTCTTCAAAGTTTAAACTCTTAAATGCCTCTCTGTTGATCAAAGGTTATCTAACAGGGATGGGGTTTTTTTTGCTTCCCATTTTTAGTGAGCCTTTCCCAAATATTTACCATCCATTTGCTATCACCAAACACTCCCATTTACTTTACTTACATTTCCACTCATTGTTTTTTGTTTATTTCTCAATGATATCCTTGTTTGGAAACCATGTGCTGATTTTCTGCCAGAGATATATGCACATCTTGTCCCTTTGGAAACATTCCTCATCCCTGTATTACAGTTACTTTTTTTTGACAATTCACTTACCCTGCTCCTCACAGCCAGGTTGTGTCCTGGTTGGTTAGCAGACAGCAAATAATTATATTAGGATGCTAAATTAAGACAGCAGCGATCAATGTCTCGTCTACCAGGACTATGCAAAAATCATCTCAGTAAACTACCCAAGGAGATAAACTGAACTATATTGGGCGTAAACCTGCAGACAGACATTTCCCTTCTGATTTGACCAGTTTCTACATTTCAGTCAGCTTTCATTACCATGCTAATGCATTGACAAGATGCTTCACCCGTCTCATCAGCTCAATTGCTGTTGCTCTTGTGCCCTAGTTAGCACAGCCTTCCTCATATCTTATCACACTTTTGACAAGTACGGCCTCCAAAACACAGTCTGATCTTTGTGCACCCCCTTTCAATGTGCATCTGTCTGTTCCTCCTCCTGGAAAGCGATGGAAAAAGGTACAAATAGGTGGAAATCATCTCAAATCTTAGCTTTAAACTCCAGTGTCTCTCGACTGAGTTTTACAGGATTAAATGAGTTGAGGGACATTTGGAAGGAGAGCCAGCTGGCATGATTTAATCTGGGACTGACACTACATGAGGTCAATACTGTTGCTTTACTTTTTGTCTAGCATTCCAACTGTAAATGGTATTTGGGAGTTATTCTATACTTCCGTTTCTTAAATATCATCTTTCATGGGTGATTGAGCTTTCTCAAGGAAATGGAACCAAAGGAGTCCCAAAAGTGCAAAAAACCCATCTGCTTTTGCCCCTTGGGTCTTCTCTCCGTCCTTTTTATTTTATTTCTCTCAGCTCTACGAAGGGTGGATCTCTCTTTCTCTCTCGGAGGGAATGCAATACACTGTTAGCCCTCAGTTTATTGACATTTTTGTGTATGTATTATATGATATTACTGTTAGTGACTGATGAATATACAGAACTTATTTTTATTTTGTTACATTTCATATATCTACACAAATATATCTATATTAAAATGTTTACAATAAGATTTTAATTTTTTTTTTACTTTTCTGAGTGATCAATTGAATGAAGAGTTGGAAACCCAGAAATGTTGCAGAAGGGTGTCAATGCTGTCTGCTTGTAGTCTAGTTATTAGTTTACAGTATTGATGATAATCGTATTGATAGCTGCCGTTTAGTGGAGAATGGAATGTGCATCACAAGCATGTCTTCATATACATGTACAGCCAATGTAACACTGCAACTGTAAAAAGGCCAAGGATTCAAGCTGCCTGTCATGTCTGTACGCCACCAAATTAAGAACGGTATACTTAGATTATCTATATATAAATACATATATTGTTAAGCTGTACCAACAGTTCAAAGTATTTGCTAATTTTACTACACTTTTGTTATGTATATGTCGGAGGAGTCTTATGGCATATAAATTCTTCAAATTAAGTCAGGAGTTTAAAAGCAGACTATATTTTATAACGGCCTTTTAAGTTATTGCGGCCAAAGCACTGATATTATATATTTGCTGTAAAGAGAATTTAAGAGTTTTATTTTTCTGATATTAAAGTTACTTAATAAAGACGGTTTCATTTTAAGAAGTGTCTGACTGGTGTGATTCATTAAGTCAAATGTTTTTTTAACGTGTTTTGCATTTCTAATATTTCACCACATTTGTTACCTGATTTTGACAGGTTTCCGTAATAATAAACATTTACTTTTCATAATTTCTATCTGCTTGTAAATGGTTTTTGCAAACCCCTTTTGATAAACAGGCCCCTAGTTCTAGTTTTGATCAGTTCCAACCAAAAATAAAACATCAAACTAGTGAGACTAATTGTTTTGTATAGGCTGGCAATTACAGGGTCATACATTTGCAGTAAACTATTTGCCCACACACTCACACTTCTTAAAATCACCAATGTGGCTTTATCATGGGTAAAGAGCATTAACGTGTGTGATAGTGTAAGCATTTCACAGCCAAAAAAAGTAATCTCATGAGTATGTGGTTTAACTTGAGCATATTTGTTTGAAACTCACACAAATAACCTCAGTGTCTTAAAGGTCACATATTATGCAAAATCCACGTGTTTCTGTCTTTTATACATCAACATGTGTCCCCTCTCTGCAAAGAGATTCTGAAAGTTTCAGGAAAAAAGATTTGCTCACTAAGTATGTGAATAAAGTAAACAGGTATAAAATACTATATGACAGTAAAAAAAAGTTGTTATTAATAAACAAGAACACAGTTTGAAAGGGGAGTGATTTGTCAAATATTCATAAAGAAAAATAAATCTGCTTCCAGTTCTGTTTCATATGGGTGTTGAAAGATGTATTCATAGATCTCCTAATTGTGATCTCAAAGTGCACCAGATTGATGCTTTTAACTTCAACATTTAAAAACAAATCTTCCCGGGGGAGCATACCCCCCTAGAGGAGGTTAGGTCCCCCCCCACTTAAATCATGTTCACATGGATAGGAAACTAAATACATTTGCACACATCTTGTGCCCATATCTTTCTGTTTTGGTGGTCATGCCACAACCGTGCACGTGAATGCATACGTGAGTCATGGCAAGATATCTGGATTAAGAGGTTGCTTTTTCTTTGCACAGAATGAAAGAAAGGCGAAATGAATGGGCTGTGATTTTAGTTTTTTGAAGCAGAGGTCAATCATTTGTACGGCCCTCGGAGGATGTTGAAAACATTGAAATGGCCCTTGAGAGGAAAAAGGTTCCCCACCCCTGATCTAAAGTAACAGACAGAGAATCAGCACTTTTGAAACAGAGGGGATTATGGGTAATGCTACAATACATGATCAGTTTGGTAATTGGAGCCAAACACTTCAGAGACATGTTTTGTATATCTGAGACCTATAATATATTGATGAAAAACAGTATAATAGGGGACCTTTAAGTTGTTCTTAACTCAATGTGGTATTGAATTAGGGGGATTCTGAACCTCATTTACAGCAGAAAAGCATTTGATCAAATAAATTATGGACTGGTGAGTAGCCACCCATACAAGAGACGTTAATCTGTTGCCTGACGAGACATCTTCTCAGGTTTGTGACGGTGTTTAAACACCACATCATTTAGATTATGGATGGCAATTTAAAACCCCAGGATTTCACTTGGGGTCAATCAATAAACTACCATTGTAATAACAATATTTTCAATAGCATTGGGTCAACGTGCCCATAATTGGTAAACAACTAAAATGTACACCTTTAATTTAATTTTAAACAAAAAATATGTAATAAATAATTTCAGTTTTTTTCATGAGATTCCATGTCATGTGACCCAGTGAGTCCAAATCAATACCAGATAGTGTTACTACACTAAACAAAGACGACACACCCCTTATGTTAAAATGTAACTTTTTTGACTCTACAATTGTTTTTAATTGAAAAGTCTACATTTTGTTTCAATGGCTTCCATTATACTCAAGCAGGTTTATAATTGAAAACTCTTGGATGGAGAGTGAAAGTCTGTCAAATATAACAACCAAAAACTAACTTCACGCTGAGATAAATAAATCCTTTTTTATTTACATTTTTCTGTCTTGACTGTCAACAACTATGGAGATACAACACCTGGCGGAGGACTGCTCTCCACTGAGTGCACTTTTCATTTCATTTAATACAGCTGTGCTTTTCATGCTATGACATACCAAGATGTATTTTGGTACACTGACCTACCCTCAACCTGGGCAAAAACTGAAAACACGTGTGGGTTGCAGTTCTTTGAAATAAAACATTATATTAAATGGTGCGATGTGTTCAATTGAGCCACCAGCTCTCAAGAGGAAAATCTATCTTTGAAAAAAACGTAATACTGTAACCTCTTCATGTTGGGTATGTCTTCTTATTTCATGTTGTGTTTTTATAGAAAATAAACAGGTCACCATTTAGAGAATATCCGGCCATGTTTAATTAAAGACTCTCACATAAGAAATGCAGGTAACATGTATATCTGCAATCTGTCATCATAGTAGTCAACATCAACTCCTTTGAGCCGTGTCTTTAGGCTCCTATAATAACTGCAAATAATATAAAAACATCTGTCCACCTTAAAGGTAGGATAGGTAAGAAATGCATGGAGAAACCAGCTCGAGTGCACTAAAAAATATGCCCCTTCCTTCAGACTTCCTCACAGAGCCCCTCCTCCAAAACACACAAACGCGCACATGACCAATGAGGGCACGAGATAAATGTGTGCCCAGATGGGAGGCTGACAGGCAGGTAGGCCATCCAGTTATTTTAGCCGGGCTGGCTAAAATGCTTGGTAGTGCTTTTTACAGCGCCACGGCTTCCACAGATGACATTTTTTTAATGTATTTATTGTCAAAGCATTTATTATATTTATTGCTATCGGGATGTTAAGAGCATTCCATGGAATATAACAAAAAGTGTTTCTGAAGTGAATTACCTACCCCACCTTTAAAGCACGACCAAACATAACATTATTTCTCCAGACAAAATTCAGCATCACTTCTTTCTGAATAATCAGTTGCATAATTATGGTAATAAATCCAAAAACCTGACTCTTATTCGTGCTGTTTGAAAAAAAACAATGCTTTTCAAATGATAGTGAATTATCAAAGATGAGTAAAAGGAAAGAAACCACAGCTGAGTATGCAGTGTGTATTTTTCCATGTTATCTGTAACCCACAAAGACAGCATTGTTCAAAGGGACAAATACACAAATACATGTTTTAAATGTCTTGTCAGATACATATGTTCAGACAGGATTTACTGTATGGCGATTTGCTGTGAAAAAAAGCCAAAGAAAACAAAAGATGCACGGGCAGATGAGATGGGACTTCATATCTATTTATGTGTGTCAATTTAGCTTCACCTATTTCTACACCTGTGAGAAAAATGTGTCTTCTAATTTTAGAGTTATTGTAGTATTTAAACAAATTATGCCTCAGAGTTCTTTAGGAGCTTAGGTTCCAGCAATTTGAGTTTATGTTCTTAAATTTGGATATTTTCCCTTAGTTATTCCCTCGGTTTGCCTTAAATGCTTTTGTCATAAACCAGCAGCACTCCAGTTTTCTACACTCCACAGAGTCCAGTTTCCCTGTTTAAAGCAGGGCAAGTGAAGTACTCCATTTAAAAAAGGGTTAGATATAAAAGGGTCTATTTGCCATTCAAATCATGCAGACATTGACATACAAAAGAAAGAAAACTGCAAACCCAAAAAATTAAATGCAACTCCAAACTACAAATGTGTGTAAAAGTGAAAGGGCAAAAACAGTTTTTAAAAATGTGACTTAGTGTTATACGTTTTTAATACTAATGTACACAAAGATGCGTCTTTTCACAATCCTACATCAAATATAAACCACTCTATTCACTCCCTTTTCCACATTGCAGGACAACCAACTCAAATTAGGGTTATTGAATTAAAAACTTGAAAAAATGAAAGTGCTAAAATTACAATACAAATCAGTTAATAAAGTAACAAAAATAGAACCCAAAAAAAGAGTCAATATTGCTGTGAAATTGTCTTGTATTTGTGTCAGTAAACTATACACAAGAGACCTTGATCAAGTAGGCGGGCTGCAAGTCATAAGATATTTCAGTTCAATATTTCTCAACTGTGTGGAGAGTGTCGGGTATGGTTGAAGATAAAGAGACATACAATTGAAAAGAAAACAAACATAATCCCCTTTAAAATTTAATTTCCAAATGAACGTCCACTGGACTTCTCTCATGATCACACAAGACTGCTTCTGAGTAATGAATACTTTGGTTTTCCCAAACATTGATACACTTTGTTGCTTTTACCATGATTAAACTTCATACATCTAAGACCAGCTGTCTGCCTCTTACCCACTTTTACTGAACAAAATAACAGGGCACTTAACAAAACAGTAACCATACATGAAACAGGTGAGAGGAGACCAGGGTGGAGATTTACCAACGACGAATGATTGACGAGCCTCCTGTCATCACAATATTTGAGTGAGTGGAGAAATAATATTTTCACAGATAGTTGGTCAAAACAGATATTGCCATTTAACTTTGCATGTCATGACGCCACTGAAGGACAATATTGTCTTGTGAAAGTGGGGATCTTGTTTAATTGAGAAGAGGAAATAAAAAAGATTTGTCATTGGACCTCCATAAAACCCATAACCAATCACAGAGAAGCCCCTAGACTTGACCTCGTTTCAGTTCAGAGAGTGAGTCGGCTTGAGGCATGGCGCTTGTCCTTTCGTTCCGTGTGATGTTCGTGGATGGCTGATCGTGGACCAGACTTGCTTGTCATGCCAGGTGTGAAGCAGTCTGACACAATAGAAACCAGCAGCACTCTCCTGGTGCTCAGACACTCATCCCGCAGCTGTACAGCCCTCAGGCGTTCTTCCATTGTTCAGTGAGTCTGATGTCTGTCAGTAGTTGTGGACTGAGTAGTCGCTGTACATTCCAGTTTCATGGGATCTTCAGGTCATCTATCATCATGATGTGTTGCTTTGTAACTGTCTACTCATCTTTCCAGTCATAACAAATCAAAGCCATATATCAAAAATAAAGAGCAACATATCTTTATTTAATATAAGGCTTTAGCTAATTGTAGTGTCACTAATGCTGAAAAAAAGCAAAAGTAGGGGCCACAGTGCACAAAGGTACCTCAAAAACACCTGAATGTTTATTTTGTCATGTGAGACAGCTACAGTGTCACAGCTGTTTCACTGGATTCTCCACACGGTTCACTGAGGACGACTCTCCGTAGCCGCTGTATGCTGCAGTGTGATGCTGCGGGGGTGGGGGCGCATCTCAGTCCAGAGGTTGAGGGTCTGCTATAGGCATAGTGTGCAGAACCTCGTCCAGTAACTGGAGGGCTCTGTGCAGGTGGATCTCAATCCAGCAGGGGGTCTCCTTGATGCTCTGCCGGGGGTAGTCGGGACCCCAGCCCTTAACAAAACTCATCCTGAGAATACACAGCCTCCGCAGGTCATCCACCCCGATACCAGCTGCTGCCGAGAGACCTGGAGGACAGGAGAGATCAGGTGAGTGGGATAAGTTTGTGTGTGAAAAAAACTTTTAAAATTTGAAATAGGATTCAAGTGAATTGTATTAACCGAAGATTTCAAGTGATAACTATTATTTTGAGTTAAAAAAATGATAATCGAATAATTGAAATCAATTCCCAATTTTTAGGCAACTGAGTATCTGGGTTTTGGGCCAAATATTTTCTGAAGATTTAAAAGACTAAAACAACACCGTAGAAGAAAAATCACTAGAAAATGTAACTAAATCAAAATGTAAAATACTATTTTTCACTGAGCATTTCTATGTTTGCGTCATATGCAAGTACACAGCTCCCATTCACTGCTTGTTAACATCCACCCACTCTGCCTTTACCACCCCGATAGAATCGGAGGAGGAAACCCTCTTTAAACACACAGTGACATTTGACCTCTGCATTTAACCCATCCTAGTACTAGGAGCAGTGGGCAGCTATTGTACAGCGCCCGGTGTCTGTGTGAATGTGCATCGGTATATATAGAGTAAAGTTTCTTACTAATAGCTGGAGCAATTCCTCCAACTGATCCAGGGCCAGGTAAATTTCCAGCCACAGCGGCTGCCTGAGCTGCAGCGGCGGCCTGAGCCGTGGCGGCCTGCTGCTGCATCTGTCTGTGGCACTGACGGAGGTCGAACACCTGGCGGAGAGAGGAGACGTTAACAAATGTCCTTCAGCGGCAAGTACCTACTACCAGCAGAAATGTAAATGAAGACTGTGGCAGCATGGGGAAAACAGCTTAAAAAACAATGTCAGAGCAGAATGCATGAGGAGGGGGCATGGAAAGAGACGGTTTGATCTTTGATGTCCTCCTTCTACAGTCCAGTGACTATGTGCTGACCTTGATGTAAGCGCTGGGGTATATTTTGTGCACAGCGTCTCCAGGGGCTCGGCCGGCCTCTCTGTCCAGGTAGTAACTCTGAACAAACACTGCGTGGTCACTGAGGCATCGCACCCACACATCCCCCTCCCCCTTACACTCCAGCTGAACCCCTTTGCCAATGTGAAGCCTGGAAGAGAGGAGACAACAGGAAGGGAATAAAGCAGAGTTATAATATTGCCATATTGAGTATACTATCCATAGTAAACATTAGGGGTGTTGAAAATAATCGTTTCTACGATGCGGACGTGGACGATTCGGTATCGATGCAGTGACGGAAGATAATCGATTATAGCGTAGTAACGTTGCTTCCTGATTTTCCGGCCGCGGCTTTACTATAACGTTTTTTTTCCTGTCACTTTAATATCAAATCGGTCGGTGACGCAGGGGATCAGGGAACAGACGTGACAGCGGCACAGCAACACCAAACACGGAGCAGTCTGCTTTATCCACCAACACAACAACACCAGTCCAGAACCAACAGCAGAAGGAGGACCCGCTCTGAATCACTCCGTGTCGCTGCGGCTCAGACACACAGGGATTTATGTTTTTCAAAGATAATCGCGTTACAATCATGTCAGGTTTTTGGTGGATTTAATTAAGTCTTGGATTGCAGAGTATGAATGTCCTCTAGCAATTTTCAGACGATATATACGTGTGTAAAGTTTGTGAAGGCAGGAGGAAAAAAGCTTCCGCGATCACCGTCTCCTCTGTTCCTCCAAACCCCGCCCCCTCCCTGAAAATAATGAGTGACAGGCTGACAGTGACCCGATAGAAACTTTATGATTCACTTAATCACTGAGATATAATGAAGCTAACTTAATCTCATACATTCATGGGATTTATGTAACAGTAAGACAGAGAATGTAAGTGTGCACCTACATGCAGTATTTTAGTTTGTATATGCTATTGTAAATACTCCTGTTGTCTGCTGTGTTCAGACTCAAGTCCTGTGTGTGATGCCACATTCAGGACATTCAGTGTCCTTTCTTTAACAGAAGACCGTTGCTAGAAGCTGCAGCTAGACTGCAGAAGAATTATTTTTTTGTTTTTGAGGATGGAACAACTTCACACACAGATATAGGGAGGCTAGACCTATATTCATTTATTTTTGTTTATAAATGAATGTCAAGACATTTATGTTATTGATTTCTGAAGCACTTTCTAAATAATAAAAAGAGAGTTCATATGTATTTACTGCATGTATGCATTGATGAAAAATAAGCCATGTGCAGTAATATAGAAAATTGAGGATGCAACGCATTGGTATGAATCGTGATGCATCGGGACATCGAATCGAATCGTTGACAGGATAATCGTAATCGAATCGAATCGTGAGACCAGTGAAGATGCACAGCCCTAGTAAACATAGCCATTTATTGTCTGCATTCAACGATTCTCACCTAGACATATTAGATCAGCAAAATATGCAGAACTTAAATTGGTTTCACAAAGTTGCTTTATATGTTTTTTTAATCCTTTGCATGCCTTTGTCATGTTAGAATTACAAATACAAACAATTTGGTGGCCTAGTCATGAAACATTATTCTACATCCTTTTGACAAGAATATTCTCAGCTTATTTTTTAACTAAACAGGAAGAAATAAAAGGAACCAAATGTAAAGAAGGTTAGGCGATGTTATCTTGGATCAACATGTGCTTCTGAGCTTTTAACAGATGACATTGTGGTAGGGCTTGTAAGTGTGAAATGGGTAGAACAATAGTGCATACTCTAACCAAAGATACACCTAAGAAAATGTATTTTGCCTTAATATGTTGGGATATTTATATCTGCATCTAACACACATCTAAAGATTATATTATAGAGTTTCTGCAGGTTTCAACAAGTTACAATATGAGTTTAAGACCATATTTATACCAATGTGTATTCTGTTACTATGAATGAAATAAATCCTAAAAAAAAGTATGTTTATGAATGTATTGATCTGGCTTTAATCATGTATAAACGTAGTGTTTCCCATCCATATTTGTTTGATTTGGCATGTCCTTACCACAGCAAAGTGAAGCAGAATTTAATCTAAGCCTAAATAAATATCAATCTTAAGAAGCAGGTAGGATAGCACGATAGTCAGCATCAAAATAGTGCTTCATGGATCAGCAGCTTGAGCAATTCTAACCGGGGTGCAGAATCTCTATTTTGTAAATTATTGATGTAAAAATAACAACTTAAATGTATATAGCGCCTTTCATAAACCCAAGGACGCTTGTACAGAGGGAAACACAAAACACAGAACAGAACATGCTGGGACTAAACAGAAAAACAGACAAGGTTGTTCGTGTTAAGTGATACATCTCTTGATTATTTGCAGTGAACACAACAGTAGAGCATTCATTTTAGATCCCATCTAGTTACATTTAAGACCTTATTTATTAAGTTATCAAGGTTCCTACCTTGCTCTCTCAATGGCCTCAGTGCGATGAACATTGCTGAGCTGACCCAAGCAGAAGCGGTCTCCTCCAGAGGGGTCCACATAGCCGTCCACTGTCACGATGGGGCAAGAAGAGGGGACCTTAAACGTCTCCCCGACCTGAACGTCCATCTCAAAATAGGCAATGGAGCACCAGTAGTCAGGAGCTGAAACAGATGGGAGAAAACTAATGTCAACGGTTTCATTTCAGGAATGAACATTTTTCCTTGTCAAGCTATTTATAAAAAGGTATATCTTCGTAGTACAGATATGAAGACAAACAACCCACGTTTTCATTTGATACATTTGTAAAAAACATTATTAAACAAGGATATTTTGAATCGATTATTTTCATTGTTTCAGCACTATATGTATACTTTGAAAGTAACTTGTACATTTGATGTAATGACAATCAAAAGTTGACCCAGAGGCAATCAAACCCAGCATATTAACAAAGCTTTATATCTAATGTAGTCACCCACTTGAAGCAACAGTTGAAATGGGTAATACTGCTTTAGCAATGAAGAATGATAGCGGAAAAAAGGACATCACTCTATGAATCAAATTGTAAAGATCGATGCGCGGTTAGTCAAATTGATTCACACTGTTTTCTAAAACACCAAGAAAAAATAGCCCAGGGTCGATGTACTTCTGGATTTTGTGTTCTCACCTGGATGGTTGGATATAGGAGGCTGAAAGGCGAGCTCATTATGCAACGGCCCTGAGAGAAACAGAGAGAAATGTCAGTGATCACCCACTTTGAAGTAAATGCAATCTATAAAGCTATTCGTCTGTAGATGAACTTGAAGCTGTAGTGACAGTGTACTTACAGTAGTGTGTCGGATGTGGCATGGGGGGGTGGTGCTGTAGATGGCCGTTTGTGTGGTGGGGTGTGTTGGGGTTGAAGTTGCTGTTCCTCGACCAGTTGGCGCTGGCACCTGAGGAGAAAAGGACAACAGAAGTCAGACACAGATAAAGAGAACCGAATCAATAATTCACAAAACAAAGAACACTAGGCTTTTACTCATGATTTAAATTGAAATGACTTAAAAGTGGGGTAGGTATGTTTCAGAAACCGGCTCGAGATACACTTTTTGTTATATTCCATGGAATGCTCTTAACATCCCGATAGCAATGAATATCTTAAGTGCTTTGACAACAAATCCATACAAAAATTTCATCTGTAGAAGCCGTAATAAAAGTACAACCTACCTGCCTGTCAGCCTTCCATCTGGGCACAAACTTATCTGTGCCCTCATTGGTCATGTGCGCGTTCGTGTGTGTTGGAGGAGGGGCTCTATAAGGAAGTGGCAGATTTTCTCCGGTTGTGTATTTTCAAATTCTAGCGATCTCGAGCCGGTTTCTCAAACTTACCTACCCCACCTTTAATCCATTCTATTTCTGAAGTCATATTTTTTGAGTGAGACAGTAAAATGTTTACAGTAACTTTCAAATTACACACGCATACTGTATTGTATAAACAAATGCAGACATCATGATACATAAAGGAATATTTAACAACTGTACTAACCTCCTGATCCAGCAGAGATGGCAGGAAAAGCTGACGAAGAGGCGGAGGTGGAGGCCTCAGCAGGGGGGAGAAGGTTTGGAGTGGCAAAGGGCTCAGAGGGGGCCGGGTGGCTGGTGGAGGGGGGGTGCTGGATGGTCTGGATGGAGTGCCCTCCGTCGATCGAGGGCAGACTCTGCGGACCATCAAAGTCGTACTCATCTTTCACCATCAGAGCGGAGCTGGGGCCAGAACTGGCCAGAGTCAGTCCTGATAGGTCTGTGCACGAGGAACAGGATCGAAGGGCGGAACATGTTAGTGAGGGACAATTTACACATGTGATCCAGTCCCACAGTGTTTTACAAAAAGATGAATAGAAAGGGAACGATGAACTTTTTGACTTTTGCTTAAAAATACAAATAGACTATGTAATAGTAAATGTATAAATAAAGAGAGTAGTTGTGAACAAAATAACTTGTGTTTTCAATTTGAATAGATAATTATTATTATTATTATTAATTTTTATTCTGTTGATGTCCTCTTCTTTATTTAAGAGTCACAGTTAAGAGAGACTGTATTAAATTGCATTGAACGGCCTTTTCTTTATCGTTTTACATACATTTTAATGATCAGTAAGCCAGAACAACATCTTTTAGACAGTGTTTTTTTGAAGTTCTGTTTAGTTTTAATAGGTTCTGAAGAGCCCAATAAAAATGTTACCAATTTAAAAAAACTAACTGGAAGCTTCCCTATTACTCACCTATGCCAGGAGACACCACTCGCTCATAGTGATAGGGGTTGACACACACGTTGTCACACTTAAGGTCAAAGGCAAACTGGCAGTATTTGACATGCTTCAGTTCATTCTTATGCAGGTCAGGCCACCGCCACAGCCGCGCGTAGATTACATGAGGGAACCCTTTACGTCCCGCCACCTGGGAACAACAAAAATCAAAAAGATAGAGGAAGAATAAAGGGAAAAAGCATTAAATCATTTGTATACTCACTGCCCTTACAGCTGAGGTCAAACGCAGTGTCAATGAACGCAACCCGTTTTCCACTAGAGCAGTTTGTTCAGACTAGATTAAAAACACCATGGTCAAGTGCATCTGGCCCACCAAACTTTACACCCTGGGCCAGATGTACTAACGTGTAGAAAATAAATGTTATTCATAACCCTGTGTTTATTAAATCTATGATCCAGGTGACTGTGTGTTCCTACCTGCAGTCGTCCATCGAGAGTCCTCTGAATGGTCACACACTTGCTGGGATGGGCCCCGTTGGTGGTGATAGCAGTGATGAGGGAGTCAAGCTCATCCTTTTTCTCCTTCAGTTTCTTCACCAGGCTCTCAATGGCCCGCTTGGCAAACGTCTCGCTCTCACCACCCTGTCTGTGACACATCAGGCTGTGCACAATGCTCAGACAGGCATCATTGCTGGTAGGTGTGTTGGTGATAGACATCTTGACTTCTCTCTCTCACTGCACTTTCTGAGAATATATCTATATGTGGTTCACTCAATCAGGGAGCCTCAGCAGAGACTATCTTCACAGAACTTCAGCTGTAGTTGAGGAAGATGTGTGTCCTCACAAGACCCCCAGCATCAGGAAGGAAGGGGACAAAATCTGAAAAAAGGATAATTTGCAAATTTGTGATCAAACTGTTTGAGAAGTATGTTGATTGAAAATTATAGTCGTTTATGAGGCTGTAGTTTGTTGTGCTGTTAATTTGTTTGTTTGTATGAAAAGTTGTATTGCTGTTGTATTAGTTGGAGTATCTAAGGAACTTGCAACTAACCAAGAAAGTCAGGCTGTAAATTGCCTGTGTTTTATGTATTGTACATTTTTTAAATAAAGGCTGTAATTTACTGCCACCCTAGAGATTAATTCTGGTTAACATTTCAGCTTTTTAGGTAAAACCGATGAACATGATATTTCTATTTGAATCTGAGGAGCAGGCAGGAGGCATGAATCAGAAACGCTACTGTAACGATTTAACAGAATATTTATCAGTATAATAACATGCTAGCTAAGCAATTACCTCATCACCTGACGAAGTAATATTGTATGCACATGTGTCTAATTGAATTAAAACCCCTGAACTGTTCATTCTAGGATAGAAGTTAGGGTTAAGTTGTTTTGCGTGCCTCTTGTAGCAAGCTAGCGGCGCCACTCTGGCTGCCGTCTCCCCGCCGGGAAGTTACTGCATACGGACACAACTCACCGGAAGTAAATAATCGCCCTCTTCAAAATAAAAGCTAACATTTTAACAAAACGCAATGGAACTATTTTTTTCAATATGTAAAACAAAAATCACAAATGTGCTTTTAATAAGAACTGTTGAGCTCGATAAGAACCTAAACCCCATGACATTAGATAACTATTACAAGTTATACACATAGTGTCATTTTAGTCTGTGATAGTAAATTAATTGACATGTTATGCCCAAATACGTCTTATTAACGAGTGTAGGCTGAAGCTTGAACGTATTATACCTACCCCTTTTACATGCATGTACTAACCATTTAAGTACTTATTTTAAGTTTATTGTAGGTGTTGTTTGTAAAAACAAAAAAGTTCCAAACGTCTCAAACGCAATACTAATCAAACCTTAGTGCAATATATGTTGGCTAACATATTTATATATTTGTTGTCAAATTAATTTCACAAGTTAAACACTTGTACTGCTCGCTTTCGGTTTTTGACCGGAAACAGACGTTCATTCGGTTAGCTTGATGTGAGCTTGACTAGCTTCCTGCTACTAAACATATCAGCTAACACCGATTCATGTTGATATATCACAGTAGCAAATATAGCATGCAAATAGGAGGTGAGCAGGGACGCCGCGGCACAAACAGGTCGATATGTAATGTCAAAGTACAGTTTTACTGTGAAACCCTTGGTTGGTATAAATTCCCTCAATTAATAACGACATAAGGCTTTGTAAATAGCTACCTTAGCTTAGCTGGTGTAGCAGCTAGCAGCAGAGCCCTGCCTCTGTCCGAAGTTACCGACGGGGCGAGCAGTAGGGTGTGCAGATCCTGTACAATTCCTGGATTATCTTCATCGATTCTGCAAGCTGCTTACAAAAACATGATTGATTAAGTCCTTGTCCGCAACCTGTGGCTTTACATCCTTAAAACTGGAGCGCGGATCAAGTAAAATCTCAGATTTCGTGTCAAGTCCCGACTTACTTCACGCACTTCTCACACTGTTTCCTTCAATGGCGCGCTGCGCATGCGTACCATAGGAAAGGGGTTTGAGCTTTAGTTTAGTTTTAGTTTGAGTTTGAGTTCATATATATAAACTACTATCGTTAATACTGTTCCGGCTATTAAGTGATTTATTATCCCACTTTTATGACTTTGATTTAACAACTGATTTGTCATGAACAGATTTGACATTCCTTGCATGAAATTAGGAGGCATGTGTGTCTATCAGTTTACCATAACATGTAGGCTATAACCACAGACGGATTGTGTATTTGTAATCAGTTTGATATAATTACAATATAAAGACCAAGAAAACTATTAATAAGTAGATTGATAAATGATTCAGTTTTCAGTTTAACTTAACACCATGCCACTCATTTATACATTTATTTTCTCCAATGCACTTAACAAGGTGCTAATTAATGCATTGAAATCTGTTGCAGTGATATTTAGTTGGTCTAAAAAGTAGAAGTATCCACAATGTGCCACCGGCCACCTGCTGTAACCTCTCGACTGTAAAGAGAATATAAAAATGCTCTCTCTCATAGCAAACACACACACTTGAAATGCCCCATTGGTTATCACTTTGTCCCAATTAGATGTGAATATTATCCGTTGACAGCCGCAAGATGATGATTAATTTTCAGCTTTGGTAGCTAATGTACTTGGCATGCTCCATGCATGCTCCCATAATTTGACATTAATTGTCTACGCTTTTTGTCTTTGTTTCCCTTTTTTCTCTGCATCGTTTAGCTCTCTATTCTCCCTTTAATTCTTTAAAATCCACCATCGAAAAAGATAAAAAGAAAATACTTTTCCTTTGATTCTGTGTGTTCTTTATTCCCATTTCTTATTTACGGCAAGCATGTGACAGAATAAGTAGTACACAAACTAACATAAACAAGATAGAGGCATATTGTTGACGAACATTAAGTGAGGGGAGTCACATGGGAGCAATGAGCGTTCATCATTATCACATGTGTTTGCATGAACACACTGATGAATGGGATAGGAACCCAGTTGACTGCCATTCACTTGTAGTGTAATACAACATACTGACCAACAGAGAGCAGTACGCACCAGGCTTTAAACGCTGCCCGGTACTGACAGACTGTCGATTTCAAAAATCAGATGGTATTAATATTGTGTTATACCTTACAGGCTGAACCTTGTGATAAATATATTGTAATACCCATTCCATCTTCATAAAACCAGATCTCAAGATGTTACAGAAGTGAATACACTTTTGACTTAATCAAACATTGAGCCTATACTGAATGAGTAAGAGGCAAGCATAGCCAAAAGGAAATCAAGCAAACTCAAGATACAGACCTCCATCCATAGTTTGTGTGTCAAAACATAATGCATCAGTTATGAACCTAAATCAAACATATGACGTGCTCTGGTAATAACCCTTTTACAAAAAAGGAGTTAAATCACACACCATATGTAAAAGTAAATAAGATTAAAACGTCAAAACAAAAAGGCTTTCAAGCTAAATATACTCTTAAATCTCTATTGCTCTATTTGAATGTTTAATTGTGTTCTGCAGTCTTTTCACCCATATAATACTGAAGTGTGTTGCACTTCCTAATGTAATTTTTTCATAAAAGGATATCCAATATACAGTTCATGTTTGAACCTTGAGGTAGTTTTAAATCCCTGTACAGCTAGAATAAATGGCTGTACTTTCTGGTGATATCCCTATGAATTGAATTTGGCTGATTGCTTATAGCTCCCAGCATGCTTTAAGAACAAACTTATAGGAAGAAGATGCATTTATTTACTGTATTTAGCTTGAACTGACCATAAAGCGAAATGCGACTGTTCTCCACATGACTGCCATTCATCCTGCATTAGATGCAGATGTTTATCTGGCAGTAACAGTCCATTTTAACAATTGTGTGGCGTAAAACTCTTGTCAGTGTTCAGGTTGTACTCAGCTTAACCCTCGAAGGTATACATAAAGTCTGTGGTTACAACTGTAAATAAGAATCAAAGAGTCAACCAATCGCATTATTTTCATTTTGACATAACACGAGAAGGGAAGGAGTGATGAAGCAGAAGGGAAATAACGAATGGAAGAGAACAGGGATGGGAAGGTGGGGATGGAACTTTCTGAGAAGTAAGAGTAAATAAAAAAAGGTGGAGAAGTGTTTTTAGTCAGAAAGCTGCTATCACTTTATTGTGTAAGACTGTCAGAGAGACATCACCTCCCTTACGCTCCTCTGTTGCATGTTCATTTATGTTTGTGACTGTTGATGGATGTACGCTGTAAGTCCCATGGCACTCATTAATAACTATCACACCCACACCATGTGTCTCGCCTCTGACTGATGGCTGTCAAGGTAAGAGTTGTCTGATCCATCTCAGCACTATCAGTGTAGAGACTGTAAAGAAATTCCACTCCAACCAACGACAGATTCTCACTTTTTATTGTTGTTATGCTGTGAAAATCTTTGGCCTGAGTTAAATTGTGTTGTTATGATCAAGTCCTGCCAGCTGCTCCACAGTCATTCATCTACTTTTAAAAGTGTTCGTATTACCTAGCAATAAGCATATCTTCTTGGTAATCTTCTGTCAGTGATTCGAGAAATGACAAAAACTTCACATCTAAAGTGTAATTTCCTGTTTTTCACATGATATTCAGATGGTGCTAATGAAAGCTATGGGTATGAACAATTAAAAAGAAACATTGTGAAAGGTGTGAAAGCCACTAACTAAGCTTTACCGTCTATTTTACTCTAAATGTGACCAAAAATATCAAATTATTAGCACGCTAAAACATTAAAGCTTCTTAGTCTTCCAGAGAAATTACTTTTTGAAAGATTCAGACTGACAGACATGTTTTGATAAAGATAATGCCACCAACGTTTCCATCCATCTACTCATCAAAAATCTCTCCTCACACCTTCTTCGTCTTTCCTCTCCTCCTTTGAACCCCTTCCTCTGAAGCTTGGGCACATCACAAGAGTGGGGGAAGTATTAAATGTGAAATCTTTCCACTTCAGTGGGATTCAGGAAATTGTCTTCCCCGCGGGGAAGTAAATGCAGATGGAGGGATGGATATAGAGAAGCATGGAGAAGTGGATAGAGGAGTAAAATGATTGGAAGAAGAGATGGATTAAGGGAAGGGAGGAGAGGTGAAATATTTGGAGGATGGATGGATTGGCGGTAAGCATCAGAGAGATGGAGAGTAGAGGAAGAGAGAAGTGGAGGTGTGGGAGACGAGATGGCTGAGCTGTCTGTTTGAAGATAAATCAGAGAGGCAGTGTAGTGCGGAGTTCTGTATCCATAAACGCACACAACATTAACAGATGTGTGTGCGCCCTCACGCTTGAACTCACACACATGCAAACACACACAAACACAAATACACTCACTTACTCAGCTTGCACACACTCTGCCCCACGGCGAGGTGGTAAAAGGCCACGGCTGATTGGGTGCTGCAGGCGGATTTCGCCCCGAGTGGCAGAGCAGTGCATGTTGGGATGTTTGGATACAAATGCAGTCATCCATGAAGGCATGAGGTAGGTCACCCCTCTTCTCTCCCTCTCATTCCTCCTTTTTTTTAACATCTCCCTCTTACTCTTCTTTCCAATCTCCATACCTTCATCTCATTTCACCACAGGGTTTTTCTACTCTGTTCCTATCAATCCATCTTTCATACAGACAGTGTATTCTCTCTGGGTATTAACAGTAGCTCTCAGTGCTCTTCTCCTTCTCTCTGTTGTCTGGCTTTATTCATTTCCATCTGTCTTCCATCTTTCTCTTTCTCTTTTTTCCAGCTTTACTCTCCCTCCATCTTTCCCCTGCCTGCAGCCACACACACACGCACACACGCACACACACACACACACACACACACACACACACACACACACACACACACACACACACACACACACACACACACACACACACACACACACACACACACACACACACACACACACACACACACACACACACACACACACACACACACACACACACACACACACACACACACACACACACACACACACACACACACACACACACACACACACACACACACATCCCTGTAGTGTACTAACAGAATAATTAGTCGTGGTTGATGTCCCTGACAGTCCTAATCCTTCTAAATGGCGACCACATGCCTCTCCCCATCAGCCCAGGGCTAGTCACCTCACACACGAACCACACACACATGCTTGGACACACCCACACAGCGCTGCTTGCAAATAGGCGTTTTACATATTAAAATGTCTGTGTTCGGAGTAGTTTTGAGATACTTGCGTCTTAAAGATGTTGTGCTCCAATAATTAACCTACTACCCTCCATCCTCATCTATTAGTATTAGAATAAAAAACATCATCAAAAGTCTCATTAAAACAAAAAATGTCACAGATATATGGTTCTGTTATTTTTATTTTTTTATAATCGTATCATAGTATATAAAATATGCTAGATTGAGGGCAACAGTCAAGCTTCTGATATATATTTACCATAGCTTGGGTGTCCTGTGATCTTTCAGAATACGGTGGAGCAGATCCTAAGATATGAATGCTATGCAAGATGCAATAAGCTCATGATCAGTGAGGGCAGTGTATCAGGATATGAACAAAGGTCAAGAGCAGCATCAGACTCTGAACAAACAATAACAACAGCACACAGATCTGAGATGGCACTAGTTCTGGTTTGTTTGACATTTGACTGTATAGTGACCTTATAGTTCCTTATCCTTATGTTAACAATGGTGATTGTGTCACGGCTGCCTGTCTTTACATCCTCATTCGTAGATAGAAAATATGAGCAAATCATACACTGCACACATTTTCACTGGGACTGTCTCATTTTTACAAATTATTTTGGGGGATTTTAAGGATAATTCTACACAAAGATGAACTGAAAACCACAACAAATCTAAGGATCACTTTGCTTCTTAGTCTTTCAGACTGGATGGAACAAACACAGTTTCATAAATAATTTCCCGAAAATGGGAAACTATTTTAAAGAGGAGATGGTTAATAAGGTTAGGTGCATTGAACATATCCAAAGATCACATCGAGTCATCATGGGAAAACAGATTTCAGGAAAGAACAATATGATTTACAAAGGGACTTTTTTTGTGGAGTGAATTTGATCTTTTATTGCCTTCTGACATACAGAATTAGATGTGGATAGAAAGGGGAGGACATGCAGCCTATTGCTGCAGGGTCGGATTAAAACTGGGTCCGCTGCAGTAAGGACACAGACAGTACACGGTGTGCATGCTCTACCAAGGGAGCTACCGGGTTGCCCTAGTGTAGTGAAATCAAGAAAAAAATTGTGTGCACCCCTCTCAATTGAACTAAAATGTGCTAAAAACAATAATTTGTTGACTCAATCAACATAACGTTGCCCAAATACATATTTTTCTCTCTGTCTGTGTGTGTGTTTGTACGTACGTACGTACGTACGTACGTACGACCATTAACCCATCACATGTGTAAAGTGAACGTGTGACCACACACACCGTGAGCCCCCTATGACTCAGAGGGCTTGTGGAGATCAAACACTGATGCCGTCATATGGTTTGAATTAGGGTCAGTCTTCATTTTTCATCATAAAATAAAGCAATAAAGCAAGACTAGTACAAAACACACACACCACACACACACACACACACACACACACACACACACACACACACACACACACACACACACACACACGCACGCACACACACACACACACACACACACACACACACACACACACACACACACACACACACACACACACACACACACACACACACACACACACACACACACACACACACACACACACACACACGCACACAGGGTTTAGTTTATGTGAGCAATGTTTGCTATGATGTGTCATTCGATCAGGGTATTTTTTCAGTGTGTGTGTGACCTTATATATAGTTTGGCAAGATTGCATGGTTATGTGAATTGTGGTCAGTGTGTGTGGTTGAGGTTCAGAACATTTTTTCTTTAACCACTGAACCATAAGCTCTGAGAGGTTGTGGGCTAATGGGCCCACCCACAAATGGGAAACACACACACGTGCACATACACACCTTCATGAAGCCAGCTGATTTGCTTTCACAAGTGAAGTGAATCATCCTGCATGTTTTTGTTTCTTTGCAGCTTCTTTGCTTTAGTGTTTGATAAGAAACATTAAAAAGTAAAAACTATTGTGTTACTAATCAGAAATTGTTATTTTGAGTTATGTTCCGTTTAATGTTTTAAACGAAAGTGGGATTTCTTAGTTTATTTTAGTTTTTCTAACATATCTTCTTGGACTCTGACGTCATCCCTTTCTGTCTTTGTTTGCCATAAGGCTCATCATGTTATTCCTTTCTTTTACATAATATCTAAGTGGCTATGACAGGAGCAGCATTGTTCACATGTTAACCTTTGCACGTTGTGTACATGAAGGATTAACAAGAATCATAATTTGTTGATAGAAACACCTTCCTTGAGAACTGCTTATTTTGCATACCTAAACGTAACCAAACATGGCAACACTTAAAAATGTAACATTAATGTTTGTGTTAAAAAGCAATAACAGGTTAGTGGTAGAGATCATCATAAACACCACCTCGCCGGGCTGCAGGATACTTTTCAGAAACACTGTTATCAACAGACTCAGCTGCAGAAAAAAAGCAGCTTTCCTGGTGGCACGGATAAATGTGTTTAATTTCTGTAGTTGTGGACATTGTTATAAGAAATGTTGCTGTCATAAGATTACCATCAGTTGTTCTTAAGAGATAACCATGACCTGGGATTCATTGCCTAACAGGACGATTACACGTTTTTTTGTTCTTCTCCAGTGTATAAGTTCATACATTTAAAAGCAAAACCCTTTCCTTTGTTTTAAACCTATTTGGTTTAATGTACAATCTGCAACTTTTCCAATGTAATCATTACCTTTGTTTACAATCGTTGATGCTTTGGCACTGCTGGTGCCTTCTTATATGCCTCTATGTAACATTATAAAGTGCATGAGTGAAAGTACATGAGCTTCTGCTGCTGTATAGAGACAGACCTCACTACACAAAAAGTTCTGCAAGCTGGGATTCCAAAATGTTAGAACTGCAAAGAATCATGTAAAAACAAATCATTTTAAGCTCACAAATTGTTAGTGTAGGGATGGTGATTTCTGTCATGCATAGACATTCAGTTGTGTGAGCTGAACCTTTTCTTGGTACTCTTTTGTTTGTGGAAAAGCAATTTCACTGATATGGGGTTTAAACTGAGTACTGCTGGTGTCACATGCATCATTGCTAACCACTCGACCATCAGACCCCTCTAAAGTGCTTTCAGCTATCAGATGGTGGACTGAACTCCTCACAATGTTTTTACAAAACAAGAGTTCATTTGAATTTTTCTTTTCATTAATTAATTCAAATGCCTAACTAACTGTTAGCCCATTAGTGAAACCATCCCTTCTTCAAAGCTTACACCAAATCTGAAGTCTATTTCCCAAAATGTGGGTTGTATGAGAGAAGTACCATACAGTATAAACTAAATAACCAAAGTTTATGTCATCCAAAGATACAGTATGTTGTGGAATGCCTTGGAAGCCATGATCCCTGGTTCAATTTCAGCCTCTGAAACGTTATCCCCTCTCACCCGATTCCTGCACGGCCTTCTGTTAAATAAGAGTACAGGGGAAAATGCAAAAATAATTAAATACAAATCTGTCATTTTGGGCACTTACTTGATTGAATGATGCTGTCATTCTTAACTTTCTCAATCTTCTTTCTAAACAAGTGGAAGATTTATTAATTTGCTCTTCTGCAGAAAACAACAGTTGATTGGTTAATAATTTTGGAAACGGTGTGACTTTATTTGTGGTATTTATGTCCTCCAAACAGTGCAGAAATGATTGCCGATACGTACAAACACTAACACGCATGTTATTGTCTCATTTTAATTGTGTTACAGTTGCATTGACCTTAGCTATTTGAAATACAAAGTCGTCTCTAAAGTCAGATGTCTGATATCTGTTTACATGTGTGTTCATGTGATTGTTGGTCACTGGACAGTCAACACGCTGCCACTCCTCAACCCAGTATTCATGAAACGCGGTGCATAGGTACATTTACCTCTGGGTCCCCTTACTTTTCCTAGAAAAACTTCTTAAGCTGATCTGTTTTTCTGCATCGATCCATAGAAATCAAACCTTCCTTGTACTTTTACTAATGAACTGAATCTGGTAGCCAAATCAAAACATTTTGACACACTACTTAGAGCTGTACTTTCCGCCAACATTTTTGAAATTGGTCCGTGCGCAAAGCATTGTGGGGATTTTAAGACCGCAGAGTCTACACATGTGAAGCCTCGAAATTTCCCGTTACGAAGTACGCCGGCCTCGGTAGAATTCCAAGTATGCTGGACATTGGAACAGTCCTTCGGCGGCACTCGATGACGTAGTATGCTCCTCTGTCATCATCCTTCTGGACCTGTTTGCTGCATTCGACACAGTGAACCATCAGATCCTCCGTTGCACTCTCCAAAAACTTGGAGTTTCAGGCACTGCACTTTCCCTCCTCACCTCATACCTCAAAGACCGCACCTACAGGGTAACTTGGAGAGGGTCCGAGTCCGACCCTTGTCAATTAACTACAGGGGTCCCTCAGGGCTCTGTTCTTGGTCCCCTCCTTTTGTCCTTGTACACAAACTCGCTCGGATCAGTCATTAGCCTGCATGGTTTTTCATACCACTGCTACGCTGATGACACCCAACTAATTCTGTCCTTTCCTCGCTCAGAGACCCAGGTCGTCGCACGCATCTCTGCTTGTCTAGCTGACATCTCTCAGTGGATGTCTGCTCATCACCTCAAGTTCAACCTTGACAAGACTGAACTGCTTTTCCTTCCGGGAAAAGATTGTCCCACTCTTGACCTAACAATCAACATTGGCACCTCTGTTGTTTCCCCGACTCAGACTGCAAGGAATCTGGGTGTGATCCTAGATAACAAACTGTCCTTCACTGCAAGCATCGCTGCTACAACCCGCTGCTGCAGATACACCCTTTACAACATCAGGAGGATACGTCCTCAGCTGTCCCAGAAAGCAACGCAGGTTCTGGTCCCGGCTCTCGTCATCTCACGCCTAGACTACTGCAACTCCCTTCTGGCTGGTCTACCTGCATGTGCCATCCGACCTCTGCAGCTCATCCAGAATGCAGCGGCTCGTCTGGTCTTCAACCTTCCAAAATTTTCCCACACCACTCCGCTCCTCCGCTCACTTCACTGGCTTCCGGTAACTGCTAGAATCCACTTCAAAACAATGGTACTTGCATACCATGCTGCGAATGGATCTGGCCCTTCCTACATCCAGGACATGGTTAAACTGTATACCCCAGCACGTACACTCCGCTCTGCATCAGCCAAACGGCTCGCTGCACCTTCGCTGCGAGGGGGACCCAAGTTCCCACCAGAAAAACACGTGGGTTTGCTATCCCGGCTCCAAAATGGTGGAATGAGCTCCCCATTGAAATCAGGACAGCAGATAGCTTGCACATCTTCCGGCGCAGACTGAATATAGAATTACTAACAAAGAACTGCTAACAAAGCACTTATATACTAATAAAGGACTGGCTTATCTATAGCCAGTTGAGTAGCACATGAAATGTTTGGCTCTATGAAACCTGATGGTTCAAGGTTGTATCTTCCTGGTCGAATGTACTTATTCTAAGTCGCTTTGGATAAAAGCGTCAGCTAAATGCAATGTAATGTAATGTAATAGTGGCTCTGGAGCAGCCGTCCTCGACATTGAGAAACACCCCAAGACACACCAATCTGAGTAGGGTGACGCGACGCTCATCGACGAACCGACATCTTTCGATGCCGAAAATCGGCTTGGTGTGTACTGTGTAAGGACCTTTGCAGAAAACATACAGAGCGACTTGATGTTCTTGTCATGTCACACCAATAACACAGCATGATAAATCACTGTAAGGCGTTCATAATCATCTTTTTCCACTTACTACGAGTCTCCATGCTCCTTTTTCCAACATAGATGTGTGATGTTGTTTTCGATGACACAATAAACAGCAAGTCAGGGATATTTTATGAAACAATATTTTACCTATTTCTGATAGCTAATTTAAATATACTTTCTTTCTTTCCTCACTTTCTTCTTTAGCTACCAAAATGAGAATTTATATTTTCAAAGTCCTCTGAATAACTCTGAATATCTGGTTTTCTTGAGTACTTCCCATGCTTCAGGGGCTGTAAGTGAATCTCTGTCAGCCTCTTCTATTTATTCCTTGAGGCGTGGTCACACTTAAGTATTTTTAGACTGTAAGCCCGATTTGACGATTTAGCCTGTTAATTGAATTATTACGTTTGAAAGAGCGCCACATTTGATAACTTCGAACACACTGACAGGTCATCTGAAGTTAAAACATTATATTAATTTCATTTATCAGCTCTGTTTTAACACATCATGTGCTGATGTAGTGTGACAATAAAACAAAAACCTAGAATTAGAGTAACAGGAAAACCAGTTCAGACTTATCTGCTCCTGCTGACCTGCTTAATGAACGACCAAAAATAACAGCAAACCTTTATCTTTGATTCTTTTAAATGTTAGATACAACTAATTGCCTCAAAGCAAGAAGGCTGAAAGAAAAGTAATATTTCAGCTTTTTGATGCTAAGACAACAAAATAATAATCTTTATGCTAGCAGCTCTGTACTTTGGCTCAGCAGTTCACGCTAAATGCTAACATCAATATGCTAATATACTGTCAGGTATAATCTTTATAATGTTCATCATATTAGTTAACCTGTAAGCATTCTGCCATTTGGGGCAGTCACCTACAGCAATAGTGCATTTATCCAAACTCTTTACAATATTGTTCACAAACCCTTCATATCAGGTCAATTAAATTACCTTTGAACGTGGAAATAAATCAATACAAAATGTCAAGTATTTTTTAATGATTCCACAGTCCTATTAAACAAATGTTATACAATATATTTATAATGACAGGTCTCAAAGGTAATGAAATGTGACTTTCTTGTTTATGAGGCTATGTGAGAACCTTCATGTGACAGACTTGGATCACCGAAATACTCCCAGGAAGTGTATTGTATGTGTTAACTTGTAAGAAAACCAATTGTTCCTTTCCAACTCACCCTGTGGCTGTTACTGTTAACACAAATATGCCGTCAGTTTACTGCTCTGGTTAAAAAAGGGCTGAACATTTAGACTGTGGTTTACCATTAAAAGCCACAAAGTTGCTGAATTCCCTACATCTATTTTCTTCTCCCAGTCCATCTACTGTATCCACATTAAAGACATTCTGCTAATTTAGAAAATATTTGTCTGCTGCTTTAGAGTCTACAAAGGTACAAAGGCCACCACCACAGCCATCACGATCAACCCAGCCAGCAAAGAAGTCTCGCCTAGCACACCTCCCTCCCTCCGACACAGCCACCAGCAGCCCATGCACCATCACCCCCACCTACACAGCAGCCAGACCCACTGTCTTGGAAGACAGACAAAGACCATGGCACTGCTCCCCCTGTCTTTACATTTATAATGAATAGTTGGTTGAGAAAGTTCTGATATTGTCAGGGTTTGTACGGTCATTAAAAACCTGGAAAAGTCATGTAATGCAATATTTTTCCCAAAGTTTTGGAAAAGTCATGGAAATATAACTAAAGTTGCATCAAATATAATTTATATGTTATCTAATCGCCGAAATAGTAATACTATAATGATAATAAATACTGTATCGTATAATGAAACGTAAAATGGCAACTGTGGCAGTATTTCGCTGGTGAGAGATGTTTACAATCACGCCCTCTAGTCTACAGGAGCTACTATTTGATATAAAGATGCCAGGGAAGTGCAGTTTCAAGAATGTATGGCTTCTAAAGGATAAGTACCAATTGTGGTTATCAAAAGACATTGACCCAAGACGTGCTAAATGCAAACTGTGTTGTAACATATTCGATATTTTGAATATGGGCGAGGCAGCGCATGCTAGCCACAAAGAGTCATTTTTTTTGGTCATGGAAAAGTCATTGAAAATCATTGGTGAAAAAGTGTATGAACCCTGTATTGTAAATATTGAAATTGTACAGTTTCTTATGTTAACATAAATAGTTGGTTGAAAAAAGTTGTAATGCTTAATTTGTATTTGTACACATCACATGAACCTCAGTATGGAATATGAAGTCATGAATCAGTCCTGATGTAACTTTTCTGTGGTGAAAGTAGAGTGATAGAACTATTTTACTCCAAATTCTAATTTACACATTTTCATTTTAGACATGAACAACACATTTATATAGGCCTATAGTGTAATTCATATATTTCACTACTTTTGTGAACCAAAAACGTTGGTAAACCAAATCTGAAACACCAAAAAAAATGGATGACATCTGTGTTTTCACAAGAGTTTTTAAGTTTTCCAAAAATCTAATTGATAAGCTAAGTATCTCATAAGACAGTGCTGAGTGACATTGCATTTCTAGCAAGACCAGAGACTGAACATTTTGATATGTTTAAATGTTTAAAAGGTGATTTAAGGAGGCATAAATACCCTTCACTTCAGTAAGGTTATGTAAGGCGATTTTATTTTAAAAGACAATGAAGGCAGGTTATATTGATCTATATATTTATTATATTGAAAGGCAAATGAATACATAGTCCCCTGAATCTGGAATAACGTACCATTTACAGCCTCACAATGTCAGGAACTTTTCATCTACAGATTGCTTTGGTCTGGCTTTGCTCTTCACTGATTGGTTACTGAAACTTTGAACTCAAACGGACCTTCCCGTTTATTAAACGGACCTCCCCGTTAATTCGCACCAAACTACGGGCGAATAAACGCGCGAATAATGGTGCAAATGGCTTTCCATACCTCCGAACGGAGCCGCGTGCGCTCGGCAATCAGTGTCCCACACACCAGCCGCCAACGCTGTAGTACCCCTGCAGTGCGCAGAACCTCAAGATGGGCGGGAGCTCAACATGGGCGGAGCCTCAACGCCCCTCCTTCTCAACCTTTGAGGCACGTGACTGACGGCCCCTCCTTCCCAACCTTTGAGGCACGTGACGAGCTTCACAGATGATGCGTTGCATCCTGTTTCCGGGGTAGTAGTTCTGTTCTCTTAATCATAGCGTCAGAGTATTAACTATTTTAACATATTATATCTTATATTATTAATATATATATATATATATATATATAATGATACCGGTAATATAATGATACCTTGAGGTCTGTGATGATGGCGTGGCCATGGCAACGGCATTTAAAAATGTAAAACTCAAATTAAACACATTAACAGCCTTCAAAGCATATTTTAATGTCTATTTTCATGTTAATTGCATCAATTATTTCAGTTATGACTTCAAGAAAGGGCCTTCGTTTGCTTTTTAACGTACACCTTTTTAATTTTAATTTAATTTAAATTTCAGAGGCAATATTGTATATTTACTCACTTTTTACTGAAAAACATGTGATATAAATGAAATCATATCACATTATTTCCTACCAGTATTTTAAAAAATATATTAAAAAAGTGCCATCGTATTGACAAATTGATAGAATTGACAGGATAATATCAATGGTAATATAATACTGTGAACAGAGCCATTCCGCATGTACTTCTACTTTTGATACTTCGAGTACATTTAGCTGATAATACTTATACTCGTTTACTTAAGAAACACTTTGAATTCAGGACTTTCAATTTTATTGAACACAGAAAGCAACAGACAAGACAGGACAAAATAATACACAGACAGATCGTGACAACTAATACATTTTGAGGCATTAGTGAACCTAATACAGCTGATTGTAACAGCTCCCCCCCAGCAGCGGTCATTCATGACCCCATCTCAAATGATGGCCTGCTTCTTTTGTGGAACCTCACAACCTCTTCATCCTAAAATATATTTGACAAAGAGAGGTTAAATGTTTAACACTCACACTGGTTCAAGACTTTATCATTTGTGATTCAACAACTTCTACCTGCATTGCCTTTTCCTCCCGTCGCCTCTTGCAGTCTGCGACCTCTCTTGTTCAGACCTTGGTGAATGAAAGACAAACATTAAAAATATTCATTAAAAATGATATAGTCAGGTTACAGTGTAACAAATAGTCTCAAGAATGCAAATGTAAATTGTAAAATTAAAGAAACATATGGCATGGGAAAGTTTTTGAGGAGAACTAGGCACCACCAGTGCCTAATTTGCTGCATGTTTGTCTTGGAATATAAAAAGCACACAACCAGATGAGTCAACAACACATGTCCTGAAAAGTCTTGTATCCACAAGTGATATCAATGAAAAACTGAAATATGAAACCCTTATTTCTACATACCTCATTGAAATCAAATTGGGCTCTTGCCACAATGTAAAATGCGTACCGTAAATAAAGAAATAGTATATTATGTTAGGTTGTTGTGATGCTATGGTGTTCATTGACAAATAATATTCCTCCGTGAATGTTGTTTTGGATATAAATAAATCACAGCATGTCTCAAACTATGAGCAATAATGGAGTGCATAGCATGCTGAAAGCAGTATACATTTGTATACATTATTATAAACAGAAAAATAGGACTACTATATGTTTACTGTATATCCAGTATCTTACCATCAAAACAAACACCCCACAGTTGTTCGAGAACCCTTGTCTTGGTACTAGGCCCTGTAGTGTGAAAAGTGTCAAAAATGACAATTACATCATAGTCTTCAGTAGAATAATTTTAACAAATCTAACCTGGACATCATCCACACCAAGACTTGCCCAAGGCCCAGGGCACAAGATCTGAGCAAGGTTTCTGTGAACACAATGCATGTGAAAGTTAAGAATAAGTACAATTTAATTCAACTTTATAAGTACTCGAAAATCATGCAGAAAATATTTTAACACTGTTGGAACAGGAACAAACTTGAACTTCCAAAAAAAAAGTCATTAAGGGGTGAAACAGAACAGCCCCGCTGTCAAGTGGCATCTATGGTTCTGTTCAATGCCTTTTATTTAATACAATGTATCCCATGTTAGTTCAAATAAAACAGAGCCTGCGGTACTTTTCCCACAAAGGTTCATGCGAACTTAGTTCATGATCGCGTTCACACCAAAAAGAGCCGGTACTAAAAGTAGTTCATGCGAACCTTTTTACCCCCTCGAAAGTCCCTGCTAGAGAGCAGGGACTTTCGAGCCGCTCTTTTTTGAGAAAAGAGCTATATTTCTGATTGGCTGGGCGGATTGCAAACCACGCCCCGTAAAACTCCCAAAAAGTTTTGTGAAGCCGCCATTTTATTATCCTCGCATTAGCATTATTAGCATTAACATTAGCCCAGCGCAGAAACGCAGAGAGACTAATTTATGGCAACACAAAATAAAACATGGGAGCGGTGGAGATGAGGAGGTGTCGGCGCTCTGGTGATTTACTCGGAAGGCTTCAGTAGAAGCTGCTGGGACTCCCAGCAGCTTCTACTGAAGCCAGTCCCCAACTCCGGGGACTTCCGGCCGGGGACTTTGGGCGGCAGTATACGCCGTGAAGTGGTTTGCGGCCTGCCAGTAAACCCAAAGCAGAAGAAGAAGAAGTGACGTCAACGGCTTCATTTGCCTAATCCACCCCCAGGGACTTTTTCTGGTGTGAACGCGATCTGTACTTAGTTCATGCGAACTAAAGAGTTCGCATGAACTAAGTTCGCATGAACCTTTGTGGGAAAAGTACCGCAGTGTGAACGCGGCTATAGATTCAAAAAAAGATAGACAAGTGGTCTAAAACTGAACTACCACTGTCCGGATGTGATGTAACTGTGCGCCAAAAAACCTGAATGGTTTGGTGCGACTATCATCTCTCCAGCCAGTGCCACGGAGGGGATCTAGAAAGAAAATCTCCCAAGCTTGTGGCCTCAGTATCTGTTAATATCACATGTTCCAATATCAACAGGTATACTTTGACATACAAACGTTATATTATAAAGTTGTAGGATCTGTATTATACAACTAAATGAAGCGTTGAATTTAAAGATAGAAACACTATTTGCGGCATCTGCATTGTACAGTAAACAAACAATAGCAAAGACCGAACTACATGTACATGTACTTACACAGAGTGTCCAGGTTCCCACACTGGAAGGAGAAGCCGTTGGAGATTTGCTGCATTTTCCTGGAAAAGCAAAAAAACAGTTGTGTTGATGTGACTTCAGTAATGAGTTGGTACAAGAATATGGAGCAGCAACATGGATAATCATGATCAAAATAACCAGGCAGCTATAACATGGCTGTTGGCAGCAAACACGCCATCTACTCTCTGTAACAGATGTAGTTTCATAATGTAATATCGTATAATTGTTTGATATAATATAGTATGTTTTATACATATATTTACATATTTTAGAACAGCTTCAATACCTTCTCAATAACTGTAAGACAGCTGTTCAGGATCTGGCAGAATACAAACACACAGTCAGTAAAATACAGAGTACATGAAACATGCCAACAATTAATACAAAATCAGTTAGAAAGAGTACAAGAAACAAAGAGCGTGATCACTCTGATTACCATCCCATCCATGTCATTAGCCAAACCCAAACTCCAAAAATCTGACCGCGTGAGAGCCATCTTGCTCACAAAGGCTAGATGTGTGTTTGGACTTTGGGTCTTGTCCAGAACCTGTGCCAGCTAAAGGAAGAAAAAAGAAAATGAAAACCGGCATTTTAAGTAATATTTAGCATACATACAATATTTTGAACTGCTGACTAGTTCACTTTACTTGTTTGTTTTGAACCTCCTGAAGCTCCTGTCCCCAGCAACCTTTGCTTGCCATAACTGTGTTGATACTAGTAAAGTCTCCCTGGTCCTTGGCATCATTCACTTGATAACAAATCAACAACACAAAATGTATGTCTTTATACAGTACAACTTGTATGAATACAAGTTGTCAATATCAAGCAGATAACTTACACTCCTGTTGCTCCTGACCATCTCTGTGGTGATCTGAAAATGCAGTGGCCATCCCAACTTGTGAAGGAGGAGCTGTTGAAATTAAATAATATTAGTTCTCCAGATAACCACATAAAAGAACAAGAACATAATGATTCTAAGAAATGCTTCACCTAATGATATCCTTCCATTGACATCAAGCTGTATTTCCATATCTGCTGGGATGATACTTTTCAGATTATCTGTATTGCTCTTTAGCTTTGTTGTTTGTTGTCACATTGTAGTGGTGTAGTATATTTATTTGCAGAAATATGTGTGTTAAGGGTGTTTTTATGTTAAAAAAGTAATTGTTTTTCCTCATTCCTGAGAACAGTTGTTCCGCACATTGACTGTTTATGCGCCCCGCCAGCTCTGGCACAAGCTCTATCCTTCTGAGAACATCCCTTTCATCAGTGTGTGATGTGTTTCTGGTCAAAGAAAATAAACACAAACAAAATAGTTAGCCAATAGGCAGGAATAAAATAAGCTGCATATACATGTATTTTGTAAAAATCGAATTGAAATATAGGTTAGTAGCCTATAGTTATTAGTATTTCTCAAGTAGTGCAAAAATAATATTAAAACTTTTCAGGACTTTGCTTATACAGCAATCCTACTATTTTGAAGCAACATAAATGTAGTTTGTAGTTATAATTAATAGTTATTAAATGTACTTAGTTTCTGCATAACTAGAACATGCACGTCCTAGTAGCGACAGCGCACATTTGACAGCAAATAAGTGAGACTTAAAATCAACACATTTTAAACCGCAGCAAAAACAAATAGTTAATTTATTCAGGGTTTCTTACCTCCATTTTACTCTGACGTTATGATTAACAGAACATAACTGCTACCCCGGAAACAGGATGCAACGCGTCATCTGTGAAGCTCGTCACGTGCCTCAAAGGTTGAGAAGGAGGGGCGTTGAGGCTCCGCCCATGTTGAGCTCCCGCCCATCTTGAGGTACTGCGCACTGCAGTGAGGGGCTTCTCCCACCGCTCCCACTCAAGCTCCCCCAACGAGATACCTCCAACTCCAGACAGGTCCCAGGCTTCGTCTACTCCGCCAGCGAGGGCTAACAGCCGGGGCCACAACAGGCAAAGCTAGCTCCAATCTCCCCACCACCGGCGGCCTGCCTGAGGCAGGCTGTCTCACTCGCAGCCCCCGGCCACTCGCAGCGGCGCACTCGACACGCCTCTCGGACGGAGCCGCGCTCCGAAACGGAGCCCAGCAGCACAACGGCAAGAACAACGAGACACACAGCTCTTCCCGCTCCAGAGCCAACCATCGCGCGTGCACACCACGGGTCGTGACGTCACAGGCCTCCGTCCTCCTCCACGGACACAGCCCGACTCACCAGCACCGCCTGGCGGGGGCCAGGTAGTATCGCCCTCCGTGCCGCTCTCTGTGTCTGACATGTCGCAGCTCATGTCAACCTTTCTCTCATCCCTGTGCTCACAGGCTTCACAAAGATCCCCTTGCATATACATCCCTTCATCCCTCCATCCCTCCATCCCTTCTTCTCTACCTTCAGTGACCCTCGCAGTGAGCAGACGCTCCAGTCCCTCTCTCTCTGACCTTCGCAGCGAGCAGACGCTCCGGTCTCTCTCTCTCTGACCCTCGCAGTGAGCAGACGCTCCGGTCTCTCTCTCTCTGACCCTCGCAGTGAGCAGACGCTCCGGTCTCTCTCTCTCTGACCCTCGCAGTGAGCAGACGCTCCGGTCTCTCTCTCTCTCTCTGACCCTCGCAGCGAGCAGACGCTCCGGGTCTCTCTCTGACCCTCGCAGCGAGCAGACGCTCCGGTCTCTCTCTCTCTGACCCTCGCAGCGAGCAGATGCTCCGGTCTCTCTCTCTCTCTCTGACCCTCGCAGCGAGCAGACGCTCCAGTCTCTCTCTCTCTGACCCTCGCAGTGAGCAGACGCTCCAGTCTCTCTCTCTCTGACCCTCGCAGCGAGCAGACGCTCCGGTCTCTCTCTCTGACTCTCGCAGCGAGCAGACGCTCCGGTCTCTCTCTCTGACCCTCGCAGCGAGCAGACGCTCCGGTCTCTCTCTCTGACCCTCGCAGCGAGCAGACGCTCTGGTCTCTCTCTCTCCGACCCTCGCAGCGAGCAGACGCTCCGGTCTCTCTCTCTCTGACCCTCACAGCGAGCAGACGCTCCGGTCTCTCTCTCTCTGACCCTTGCTGTGAGCAGACTCTCCGGTCTCTCTCTCTCCGACCCTCGCAGCGAGCAGACGCTCCGGTCTCTCTCTCTCTGACCCTCGCAGCGAGCAGACATTCCGGTCTCTCTCTCTCTGACCCTCGCAGTGAGCAGACGCTCCGGTCTCTCTCTCTCTGACCCTCGCAGTGACCAGACGCTCCGGTCTCTCTCTCTCTGACCCTCGCAGCGAGCAGACGCTCCGGTCTCTCTCTCTCTGACCCTCGCAGTGACCAGATGCTCCGGTCTCTCTCTCTCAGACCCTCGCAGCGAGCAGACGCTCCGGTCTCTCTCTCTCTGACCCTTGCTGTGAGCAGACGCTCCGGTCTCTCTCTCTGACCCTCGCAGCTAGTAGACGCTCCGGTCTCTCTCTCTCTGACCCTTGCTGTGAGCAGATGCTCCGGTCTCTCTCTCTGGAAAAAATAATAAAATAAACTTCGCTAGCCAAGCCGCATCAAGCAGTTCAACCAGGGAACATACCAGGGCGCTCCGGACTCCGAGCGTTACTGCCGCATCTTCGCAGCACGCGCATCCCTCTCTTGCCAATTATGCGGAGCCCCCTCCCACCCGGCCTCAGCATGCTTATTCAGCACTCCACCATCTCAAACACCTTACTCACTTTCCTCTCCATCACACAACGCCTCAGACTTTAACCGTCTATCACCCGCAGGGAGGCAGGATGGTGTGTAATAACTTCAATGAACTAGGCTGCTTCTCTCTAACTGCCGCCTAATTCACATCTGCTCTTTCCGCGGCATCGCTCATACCAGGAGCACCCGCCCCCACACCCGCCCCCACAACCCAACCTAACATTTACGGCATAAACTTATTTTCCCTTTAGAGTGTAACGGAGGCCTGGTGCTGGGCAAACCGTGCGTGCATCATTCTAACTCCTCAAGGTAATGTTTAGTTGGATTTAGAAGTGAAGATGTAGTCATTCGTTCCGGGCATGTTATTTTCAAGCCACACGTTTCTGGTCCAGAAACACTTTCAGAACATCCCGCACATTTTGGGGGCATTGTCAGAACATTATTAGAGCCATTTCTCCCGCATCGGCGCAGCGTCCACAGCAGCTAACCGGGCATCTCTTATCCCAACACACTCTCACTCCATAATCGTCCAGGAGCGACGTTTGGTCAGTGTCCGTGGCGTGCAGTTGTGACACTCCTAGGCTCCTTCAGCTTCATAAAGGGACGCAAATAGCTTTCAACTGATTGCAATGTATTCCCATCTGCGGCGGGATTTGACGCTCATGGAAGCACGGCATTCGTTTGTGTCGGCTGCCCTTAAAGGCAATGTGAGCGTCCATTCTCATTGGATAACAGAGAATTGTACACCCGGAAGTATTCCCCTTACTGTCGATTGATTTTACAGTGATATCTGCACTACTCATCGACTAAAAAACACCAGATTATCCTTGTTAATTACACAACATTGATTGGTTTAAATTGTGTGCAATGCTTTTGTATTTTTCCCCTTCGATTCGGAGAAACAAATATTTTTTCGGAGTAAAGGATGGCAGAACACACTACACTACCCAGAATCCCCAGCTATCGTTTAGGACTACACCATGTGCTCTGTTTGACAAACCCCGTGATAGTCCTCAAGCTCTGTGATTGGAGAGTGTGCTCCGAGGGTTACGCCGAGCCTCGAACAGCACTTGAAATGGGATGGAACCACGGCAGACTGGGTCCACCGCGTCCCCCCCTCCCCCACCCTGTCCCCAGATGCTGGCTATTGTGTTTCGCAACATGTTCTCTATCTATGGCACGTCTCTACTGGGAGTTGTAGTTTTAAAAGACATTTTCGTATTTCCCATAATAAGAAGTTGCCAGTATTAAACTGTGTACATCCCTGGAGGTTTAGGGGATAGGAAACACTCAAATTTAAAACATATAATTAATAAATGGGTGAAAATTGCTTGTGCCCATAATGGGCAGCATTAATATATATACACACACATTCCAGCTAAGGTCAGAAGAGCTTTATTTAACAGCTGGTCTTATGTTTGTGAACCCTGTTGTTAATTGATAACATTACATTACATTAATTGATAAGCCTGAAACATGCACTTGTCAAGGTTCAGAGGCAAATTTTGCAAATATGGCAGTAGCCATCGATCATCTTAAGATAAGATATACTTTATTGATCCCAAGTTGGAAACATTTGCGTTACATCAACATGTGTAACAGTTGTAAATATGCAGTGGTGTTTATTTGTAAATCATTTAGTATAATCACACACATTCTGTGTTTTATATTTAACAATTCTGTGTTCTTTATTTATTGATTGTTCAATACCTGACAAGGCTGGAGATGAAATATCTACATAGATCTTAAAAGAGTATAATACATTATGTATAATATCAGTTAAAATAAGTGCTTCAACATAGTTAACATTGCTGGAGGTATGCACAAATATTGATAGATGTCTTGAGGAACCTGCGACCCAAGTTTTTCATTCAATGCATAACTACACCATAGTTGTGTATGATATGTCAATAAACCTTAGAAAATCTTGAAATCTTGAAAGGGATGTGCAAAATAGTCATTATATACAGTCTTTAATTAACTATTAGTAGAGAATAACGAGTAATGAATATACTTTATAGGGATCCTATTAATATCTAATAATAAAAATAATGAAATTCAATAACATGCTTTAACCACTAGGTGTACCTTTATATCAGCTGTGCACCTTTATGGTGTAAATACAGCCTATCTACCAATTGGATCAGATATAAAAGTCAGCCGAATTAGTGTTGATACTGCAAGGAGACGTATTGTGTGAAAAGAAATGTAAGATGTTGTTTAATGGCTGATATATTTATGATCCACGTCACGTTTTCAGTTCCTCATGTTTGTCTAGAAGTCTTCTCATCAGGGCTCTATAAATACAGAACTACGGCAGATATGTCTTATTTAATGCAGCCGAACCGTGTATTACAATGCCGTTATGTGATGACTTTCAAAGAGAAAAGCAAGCACACTCGGAATAAAGTTTTTTTTTTTTTTTTTTTTTAAATGTTTTCGGTCTGTTTCCGGTATTTGTTAATGACGATGTGCTGTGAGATGTGAGACTGGAATTGCACAGGGGAAAATAACGTATCTTTAGATGCGGATTTTGTTAAACTAATACGTTTGCGCTGTGGACCAACACTATACATTGATGGAGAAGGGGGTAGCAATAAAGATAACACCATTAAACAGTTACACAACATAACAGAAATAATATCGATAGCAGCGTCCCTAGCAACCACCTTGGTAACAATGAAAACGTTCTATGGACGCAATTTCCTGAAGTAATCTTCGTAATAACTAGCAAACTAAAGATCATGTACATCCACTGAACACATAATCTGAAATAACAACTCATATTTCTCGCATCAAATGACATCAAAACGCATTTTAATGGCCAAACTAACTTTAAAATAGGCATTTTCCACCGAGAATAAAACGAAGTTCGGCCATGTTTTTTTTTTCTGCAGGGAGAAATTTGAAGATCATGTGACATAGACGCCAGCCATTGGAATGAATGGTGAAAAAAAACGGGGTTTGTCAAACAGAGCACATGGTGTAGTCCTAAACGATAGCTGGGGATTCTGGGTAGTGAAGTGTCTTCTTCCATCCTTTACTCCGAAAAAATATGTGTTTCTCCGAATCGAAGGGGAAAAATACAAAAGCATTGCACACAATTTAAACCAATCAATGTTGTGTAATTAACAAGGATAATCTGGTGTTTTTTAGTCGATGAGTAGGGCAGATATCACTGTAAAATCAATCGACAGTAAGGGGAATACTTACTTCCGGTTGTACAATTCTCTGTTATCCAATGAGAATGGACGCTCACATTGCCTTTAAGGGCAGCCGACACAAACGAATGCCGTGCTTCCATGAGCGTCAAATCCCGCCGCAGATGGGAATACATTGCAATCAGTTGAAAGCTATTTGCGTCCCTTTATGAAGCTGAAGGAGCCTAGGAGCGTCACAACTGCACGCCACGAGACCCTGACCAAACGTCGCTCCTGGACGATTATGGAGTGAGAGTGTGTTGCTTATCCAACCATCTAGGCCCCCGGCCGCTCGTCATCCCAAGCGTACCACGCTTACATCCGCAACAATCTAAACAACGTCAGACACGCACACGCTTAAATCAGCTGCTTTAATCCGACTCTTTTGGGGGGCCGTAATCAGCCCACGCAGATCATGCCGGAGACGGAACCCCCACTCTGAGTCTCCCACTGCACGGACCATAGCTCGTCCTCCCAGATCATCCCTTTACCCCCCTCATATCATTCACATGTTACTTCAATAAACGTACAAACATCACACTGTTGTGGCGTGGTTCCTGCTAGTGAAAATATAGTTAAGGTATATAGTTAAGCTCCTGTGTGCCACCTTTGACCTACATGTCTTGTTTTGTCCGGTCATTTTCACCATTTATGTCATGTGACCTTCTCCACGTCTTATTATTGGCCCGCATGCGCTGACCTTGTTAAAGCTGCCTCAGTTTTATAATGGCTTTAAGCACAAGCCCTGGCCAGTCTTATGCCAACACGGACATGAGCTGTATTTACATCAGAGATCCGAATAGATACAGGGCTAGCCATTACACGCTGCCTTAATGCTAATCTGTTCTCATAGATTTAGCATTGATCTTGGAGTCTGTAAAGTGGTTAGCAAAGTTCATAAAGGTTAAAAAGAATAGCTGCTAGGTGGTTAAAGGCAGATCGCCCCCGCCCCAAAAAAAGCCTAAACCTCATCCCATACATATGATCTGTGGATACGTGACATATAGGAATAGACCTAAATCAGCGCCATATAGATAGAAGAGTTACGACACCGGAAGTCCAAAAACGGTTATCGTCACGTGGTTCATGTAGACGAGGATCGTTCCCCGGAAGTTCATGGCGGGCAATGTGAATGCATTGATAACAGGAGATAGAACTACGATTTGTGTTAATTATTAGTGAATAAAGGTTTTGATTTGCAATATTTATACAACAAATCGATATGTGTATGTATTTACATCAATATGTTTTAAAAAATAAAATAGAATTTGCTAATATTAAGTGATAATATTAGGATTAGTGTGAACAACTAGTTTACATGTTAGGCTAACAGTGCCTTGGTTAAAGAGCCTGTTGCTCTTTATTTATAGCTTTGAATTCTTTCAAACCAATATTATCTTCTTAAACTTGTATGGTAGTCAGGAGCATCACTTTCTAATGTTTATTGATACATTTAGAGGGAGGGGATCTAAAGTAATGCTTTAAAATTCAGATTGGATTCATTTCTACCATTTTCTTAAATTCATGGTAGTTTCAGTAATCCCATGGTAATTGAGGACACAAGTTATCTAAATGACTAATGTCATCTTTATGGCTTTCAGAAAGGACAGGAGACCGACAGGTGACTATCAAAGGACTAGCAGCAGCAGCAGGACTAGCAGCATATGATGATAATGATGATGTTAAATGTGTTGTTTTAGGAACATCCATTGCAAATACATGGAATTCAATAAACATTGAATAGCATATCATGCAGTTTGTCGGTGCCTTTTCCTCCGTGTTGTCCTGGTTTGCTGTGCTGCCTCCTAGTAGCCACCATGGTTTGCTGTGCTGCTTGGGGATGCTCAAATCGCTCAGAGAAAGGAGTACGAATGTACGGCTTCCCCACTGACACAGAGCGGAGGAAAAAATGGCTGGCTCAAGTCAGCAGGAGCAATTTCACGACCAACAGCAACACAATATGTGATGTAATTATATACAAACACTGCATTTGCACTTTTTCACAAAACGAAAACTACACCATTGGGAAAGCTTAATGTTTTGTTTAATACAAAAAAACAGGGAAAGGCTTGAAAAACACTGAGAGTTGAGACTCAGGGTGCAGGGTGAGGGTCTCAGTGCAGGTATTCAGGCTCCATTGAATCCCCCTCTGGTTCTTGTGCTGAAAGAGGGAGTAACAGACAGGAGAAAGGGTTATACACACAGCACACCTATTGGATGGGAAATGCCTTGGGGAGATAAGGTGTTTACTTATATAAAACAGTATTAAACTTACCTTGTGTTTTCACTCTCACTTAAGTCCCTCTCCCTTTGCCATCAATCCAGAATCAGCTGAGCTGCAACATTATACAGACAGGTAATAATCAACAGAATCACAAGGACACAATATGGCTCTGCTAAAAACACTCACTCTTACACGCACCAAAGTTATATTTATCTAATATTTAACTCCCTCCACCCCCCCGCATACAATCCCGTTTAGAAGCCCCTCTTCTCTAATTCAACATGTTGGACGAAATGACATTAAGAGAACGGAATTTACAATTAAAAGGCTGTTCAACGTGTGTTGCTAACTTGCTTCGGTATGCTAGCTTAATCTGTTATCTGTAAACGTTCCCTAAATCTACTAATTTAGGGATAATCCACTGACATCCTTTAATACACATGTTCATTTGAATCAGATGTACTGATAATATCCGCAATATAAATCTTTAAACTTCTTCTTACCTTTAAAAGTCCGTCACGAACGGTCTATTATGCTGCAACTCCACAGCTCTGCCAGCCTTGGCGCTAACTTCCGGGGAACGATTGAGAGGCTCCACGATCCGCCATTGCTGTAAAAAAGTGGTCCATTGGAGTGAACGGAGATGTCGTAACTCTTCTATTAAATAGCTCTGACCTAAATCATTCGTTCTGTTTCTGTTTGGCGTTGTACTTTGCTGCAGTGGACACCGAAGTGTGTGAGCTGTTATTACTGAAGAGTCGACAGACCGAAGTTGTTTGATGACTGAATGCATTTGGGGCAGTAGGAAAGTGTTAAAAGTATGTGAAAAGTGACTTAAAGTGTGTGCTTATGCAGACATGAGGCTTACACATAAAGTTGCAAACACATTTTATGTGAGCTTTCATGGATTTAAGTCCTTGGGCTTGTTCTTAGTTAGTGCGAATGCTGTTTACGCTTATTTTCAGCTACAGAAACCATTCAAATATTAAACTATTCAGCCTGTTCAGGAATCGATGGGAAACCTTCAACTTTTTCAAAATATTTCATACTTTTTGAAATATTCAGCTTTTTAAACTCTTTTTTTAACATTGAAGTCAATGGGAGATGCCTTCAAATCCACTTTTCAATTACACTTTGCGCCAAATGCATCTCCTTCCACATAATTTCAGCCACACACTTCATTCCAACTTTCAAATGATCACAATACCTTCAGCTATAAAACTTGTATAAAAGAATTTTGATATCTTTTAAACTTTTTGAGATATTGGAATTAGTTTAGAGCTTAGCAGAGAGGCCTTTTCAGATTTTAACATTAGAGTGGATGGAGCAGCTCGTTAAGTGTAGATTGCTTTGATCTCAAAACAGAGTGCAGCGGTGCCTGAAATTCTCCCCCCAAAATATTTTAAACTTGCCATAATTCCCAAACCCTACACTCCTCAGACATATTTTTCCATGAAAAACGTAGGAAAACCTCTCCTAGGTTGGAAAATAAAAAAATATTAAGAAAAAATATTAAACAAAATGCCTCTTGAGGGCATGAAGAGAGAAAAAGTCTGATCGAATGCAGCTATTTCCACATCTACACTCAATCAGCTGATTATTTCTATTTGCCTCACTTTATGAGCTTCACAACATGTACCTTGTTTTGCAACGTCACAAATAAATGGGGCCAATCTTCAGTCAGATGTGAATGTGTAATCTAACATTTTCAGTAAGAATAATGGACAAAAGGAGTGCAAATACAAATGCAATTTATTGAAATGTGAACCAAAAGTTAATCAAATGTTTTAAATAAAAAGCACATATGGACAGAAGGTGTAAACCTATTAAATGTATAAGTAAACACATTTAGTCAAATAACGTGACAGACTAGGCCTGTGCAGTTGGTATCAGCTTTGCCCAGCATGGGCTCCTTCATCAGGCCTGGTCTGCCTCGCTGAGGAAAGACCCTCAGTCCTCTCCACACCAACAGACAGGACGTCCATCACACGGAGGTTTCCCCCTGAAGTCTCTGCAGCCCTCTGGACACCACGCTGTCTCAATCCGTCCACACTGAATATGAGAGGGGGGAAATGAAAATAATAAATGCTTTAGACAATAAGAAACATAACGTTGACTGTTGAGTTGCTCAGTTTTTTTAGATTGTCAATACTATTACTGTATAACTAATATCTCAGGTTAAGAGGCACATTCAAATAAAGATTGGTCTTTAAATACATTTTGTCTTTTGAATTGTTTGTCTAAAGTCAAGGATCTAGAACTGGTACTTATTTTTAATGATACAGTCTGGTTATTATGCTGTTTGGAGGAGGCCTCACAGGTAAGAGCACTAACTAGCTACCATCACATGTACCTTAGCTTGACTTAAATGTATTAAACGTATGGTTAAGTGATATCAAAATATAAATAACTAATGTCATGCAAACATATTAATATGTGCTTGATTCCAGTGTTGAATTTAGCACAATTGCATACAAACGTTAAGGGGTTTTAAGATTCTGAAGTATTATGCTAAAAACTCAATAACTTAGATTATTATTTATAGTTTTGCTGAATAGTTTCATGGTCGCTTACCTTAGAAACGTAAAATGCGACGGCAGCGTGCAGATGGGGAGCATGTTAGCTTAGCTTGGTAGCTTCAGCTAGCTCTGGAACTTCCAGCTGGGTGGCAGCCATAGGTGGCAGCAGGTCCCGCCTCGGCTCCGCCTATTTGCCCTTATTTGGAGCAGGCTGGAGAAGGCGGGAGTTGAACTCTGACGTCACTGTTGAGCCGTTAGTGGCCGACTCCGCCTACTAAGGGCTTCACGGCAACTCTGCAGAATCCTATGGGTGACGTCACGAACCCTACGTCCATTTATATATACAGTCTATGGTTTACACACACAGGTGTTTGTAAACATTCAATCACTACTACTTACATTTAATATCTTTATTTAACTCCTTCAGCCTAATTTCAGCTGCAAGAACCATTCAAATATCAAACTATTCAGCCTTTTGGCTGAATTGGCTTTTGATGGGAAACTTTCAACTTTTTCAAAATATGTTATACTTAATGAAGCTTAGCGCAAGTTCAGACAGGAAGACCTAACACTCCGTATTGCGCGTCATGGCAATACTTGCTCCCTGCATCTAAATGACAGGGAGCGCCTCTCCTCAGCTAAACCTATCACGCCCCTTCATTACAGGGCTAATCATCGCACCTGTTAACCCCTCTATATATGCTCTCCCCTGTTCTATCAGCTGTCTTCCAGGTGTCAACGCGCAAAGCTGGTAGTTTATACTCCCCTTACGCCTTTAAACACTGGATACAAAAAACAAAACAAACGCTCAAACATGCCTAATTCAGACTCTTCAGAGGACTTACCTTTTTCGAAGGATCTCGATCCCATCTCCGATACCCTTTCAGAGGCAGCATCCAACTCTGTAACTCATCGTCGCTCCAGCTCCCGTCTGAGCGCCCGCAGCGGCTCTCGCTCAGCAGAAGCAGAATTCCTCATTGCCCACCTCCAGAAGCAGGGCATCACCCCAGCCCCAGATCTCCTGCTGTCTCAGCTCCGTGATCTGGCGGACCAAGCCTCCGGCGCGGTCTCTCAACCCAGGCCAGCAGCCCCAGCCAGCCCCCCCGGAAGAGGGCGAGGGCGCGCTCGCGGCCGCGGGGGCAAAAGGCTTAAAAAAGCGAGTCCTCCAGGAGCTCGCCCGGCCAAAAAATCCCACACTCTCCAGGTTCACTCCAGCGGGGCTCAGCAGCCCAGCACCGCTCAGCCCGGGAGCTCCGGCACTCAGCCCCCGTTCGACAGTAGACTAGCCAATACGCTGCAATCTTTGGCAAGCTCCATGCTATTAATAGACGCTCGCCTCCAGTCCATGGAGAAAAATCAGGCCGGAGCTTCAACCTCTCTGGCGGCCCCGCCGGGCCAGGATTTTACAACCGGCGCGATAGCTCCCGTTTACACCCTGACTTCCGCCCTCCCGGCTCCTCTCTCAGGTAGGCCCTATATCCCCCAAGCCGCTAACATCTCCTCACGGCTCAGGGCAAAAATCCTTGACGGGAAAGACATCAATTTGGTCAGCCTCATCCTGCCTTCCCCGGAGTGCGACAAAGCCATCGCCACGGGAGGAAGCATTACTGCGGTATTTAAATCCGCAGACCCCCGGCTCCTCAAAGACCTTTCGATAGGACAATTTCTGGTAGCATTCAGCATTTTCCGCGATGTTCTCTGCACAGTTTACCCTGGAAGGAGAGCGGAATTAGACGCTTCAGTCGATAATGCCATTAAGCTTATCAAATTTGCAGGGCAAGGAGCGTGGCTCTCCAAAGCGGATATCACGGACGCATTCAAAATAATTCCCATTCACCCATCTCAGTGGCACATGTTCGGTATCAGGTGGGAATCAAAATTCTACTTTGCTGTCCGCCTAACCTTCGGGTGCAGAAGTAGCCCCTGTATCTTTAATTCTTTTTCCGAAGCCCTCTGCTGGATCCTCCTGAACGTCGTTAGAATCCCCTCCGTTCTTCACTTATTGGACGACTTCCTCCTCATAGATCCCCCTCGGGACAACTCAGGCGACTCTTTAGCAAAACTCCAAACATGCTTTCAGGAGTTAGGTGTTCCCCTCTCAGTAGAGAAAACGCTAGGCCCCAACACACGCCTGGGCTTTTTAGGCATTACACTCGACTCCGTAGACATGGAAGCATCTCTCCCCACGGACAAACTGCAGCGCATTCGCGACATCTCAAAAGCCTTCTGCGAGCAACAAGTTATCACCAAGCAGCAGCTTCTCTCCTTGCTCGGGCACCTCAATTTCGCCATGCGTATCATCCCTCAGGGGCGCTCTTTTATCTCCCGGCTCCTGGATACAGCGTCGGCTGCAGAAAACCTCCATGACCACGTCTTCCTAGACGAAGGCTGCCGCTCTGACCTACGATTTTGGTCCCTCCTGCTCGCACACTGGAATGGCGTCACCTTCTTCTACGACGACCTCATGTACTCCTCCGACTCCATGAGATTCTTCACGGACGCTGCCCCATCCGTGGGTTTTGGGGGGTTTTTTCAGGGAGAGTGGTTCGCAGGCTCGTGGCCTCCGACATTTCCCAGCCATGCCTCTTCCTCCGCTCTGCATGAGATCTTTCCGATCGCTGTTGCCTGCCACGTGTGGGGGCACCTCTGGCCCCGGAAGCGGATCTCAGTACTCTGCGACAACCAATCAGTGGTCGGGATTATTAACAAAGCACGCTCCCCGTGCCGTGACATCATGCCGTTCATGAGAAGCATCACGTGGTCTTCCATCACCCACAATTTCCTCATCTCCGCACGTCACGTTCCCGGCCACCTTAACCCAGTGGCTGATTCCCTCTCTCGCTTCCAATTTCAGAAGTTCCGGAATCTCTGCCCAGGAGCCAGCGCTCAACCCGTCAAGATTCCTCCCCTGCACCTCCTCTCTCTCTCCTAGATAGTAGCCCCCTAGAAAGGCACCTCGAATCAGCCAGATTCTTCATGAGGAAAGGCTTAGCCACTTCCACCCTTAAAACATACGATTTCGCTTGGAGAACGTTTGCGATGTTTTGCTTTTCCTTAGGCATCACTCTTAAACCCGTTCTCATCTCCACCGTGTGTGCCTTCATGTGCTACTGCGCCACTGATCGCCACCTCAAACCTCAATACATCCGGGGCCTCTTAGCGGGAATCCAGTTTAACGTTCGCTGTTCCGATCCCGGCTTTCCCAGCCTGTTCACAAACCAGTCTGTCAAACTCGTCCTCAAAGGTCTCATTAAAACTTACCCCCCCGTTTCAGACCGGAGACGCCCTATTACACTCTCCACTTTACACCTCATGCTCTCCAAGCTTAGAAGCGGGGTATTCTCCCCTTACATCGATGCACTACTCGACGCTCTATTTCTCCTAGCTTTTTATGCCTTTCTTAGACCAGGCGAATTTACCACCGCTTCCCTCACTTTCAATTCCAATAGAGACGTCAGCTTTTCTGACTTATCCTTTCACGCCAGCCATCTTAGTTTATATCTTAAACACTCCAAATGCGGCGGCGCCTGCTCCGTCATCGCCGCCCGCATCGATTCTCAATTCTGCCCTTATAAAGCCATGATCAAGTTTCTACGGCTTAGACCTACCTCGAACCCCCTCTCGCCATTATTCCTCATCTCAGGGAATTTTCCTTTAACACAAAGACAGTTCAACATCTATTTAAAACAAGTCCTCATTAAATCCGGGTTATCACCCCTTCTACACACGGGGCACTCCTTCAGAATAGGCGCAGCTACTTCCGCTGCCAATCAAGGCGTCTCGTCCTCATCCCTGCAACAACTCGGACGGTGGTCCTCCTCCGCTTTCTCATCCTACATCCGCCCTGACCTCAATGCCGTGCTGGCTATCCAAAGGTCTCTCCAACCTTAAACAAATTGGTACGTATGCATATAACTGGTGGTGGTTCTTAGCATGTCAGCACGTATGTTGCCCTACGGCTCATGTTCAATTCTGTTATTTAAACCTGCATGTCCAGGCTGTAAAACCTTCGGGTTGTATAATGTGTCCCTGCTAAAGCAGGTTGCCCCGCAAAACATGTTCGGGAAGCCTCGCACGTTCCGGGCACCCGGGGCACTGGTCGGGTCGCTCGGTGCGTCCGGGTAGTCCCCGCTCACCCGGGATGCCCCGTACGTCCGGGACGCCCTGTACGGCCAGGATGCCCCCTCCGGGATGCCCCGTACGTCCGGGAAGCCCTGTGTGGATGCCCTGTACGGCCAGGAAGCCCCGTATGTCCGGGTTGCCCTGTATGTCCAGGATGCCCCGTTCTTCCGGGAAGCCCCGTATGTCCGGGTCGTGAAACCTCCGGTCCGTATTATGTTTCCCTGCTAAAGTCAGGTTACCCCGCACATTCGGGAAGCCTCGCACGTTCCGGGCACCCGGGGCACTGGTCGGGTCGCTCGGTGCGTCCGGGTAGTCCCCGCTCACCCGGGATGCCCCGTACGTCCGGGACGCCCTGTACGGCCAGGATGCCCCCTCCGGGATGCCCCGTACTTCCGGGACGCCCTGTATGTCCAGGAAGCCCCATCCGGGTTGCCCCGTCTGTCCGGGATGCCCCGTACGGCCGGGAAGCCCTGTACGTCCAGGAAGGATGTCCGGGAGGCATCAGTCGCTTATATCCTCACATGTATTAACCTCCTTTTCATCCATAGATTTCCGCCGCATCCCGCAAGGTAAGATTCACATTCAGTACTTCATCCTGCATTCTTTTGGGGGTTCATCGGAAATGGTTCTTCCCTTCCCGATTGATATCCTACTAAAACTTGGGCCTAATCGCCAAAACAACATTCATTCATTTGTGATGAACTGTCATCATTATGTTCCATTGATATAATGTGACCGATAATAAATATGTATTCCATACATCATGTCTCTCCTGATTGAAATGAAGCTTAGCGCAAGTTCAGACAGGAAGACCTAACACTCCGTATTGCGCGTCATGGCAATACTTGCTCCCTGCATCTAAATGACAGGGAGCTCCTCTCCTCAGCTAAACCTATCACGCCCCTTCATTACAGGGCTAATCATCGCACCTGTTAACCCCTCTATATATGCTCTCCCCTGTTCTATCAGCTGTCTTCCAGGTGTCAACGCGCAACCCTCCTCCACCCCTTCGCCTCCTGCTTCCAACTCAGGGCCAAGCTTAACCTTCTCCCTTCCAACCGGACCTAACCACTTATAACCACCACCAGTGTCTAGACCCAGGGGGGTTCATCGGAAATGGTTCTTCCCTTCCCGATTGATATCCTACTAAAACTTGGGCCTAATCGCCAAAACAACATTCATTCATTTGTGATGAACTGTCATCATTATGTTCCATTGATATAATGTGACCGATAATAAATATGTATTCCATACATCATGTCTCTCCTGATTGAATTAAAATATTCAGCTTTTTAAAGTCTTTTTTTGGCATGGAAGTTATTGCAATACATTTGAGCTTTAATAATTAACACACACACACCCTCTCTCACACAGACAGACAGACAGACACACACACACACACACACAGACAGACAGACACACACACACACACACACACACACACACACACACACACACACACACACACACACACACACACACACACACACACACACACACACACACACACACACACACACACACACACACACACACACACACATACACACACACACACACACACACACACACACACACACACACACACACACACACACACACACACACACACCACACACACACACACACACACACACACACACACACACAATGCATTCTTATGGGACGCAGTGCTGCAGTTGGTTGTCTTTGATCTCTGGACACACACACAGGTGTTATGAGTAGGTGCTCAGGAACAGAAACAAACACTGACAGACTGGACTTTAACAGACTGTCTCAGCCTATTCTTTTCTGTCTGATGGAGACTTCATACTGACTTCAACAGGTTACACATATTTTATACATTATTGGTGACGTATGGTTTTAGTCGAAAAGTTTGCAGTCAAAAATATTCTTCTGCTTTCCCAAGCCTTTTTACTTTCTTTTCTCATCTTAATGCAAATTCATTCACTATACTTACATCTGATATTTAACTCCTTCAGCCTATTTTCAGCTGCAGAAACCATTCAACTATTACATTATTCAGCTATTTCAGGACATCAAGGCTATACATGTTGTTGTTTATACCTTTTTTAAAACCTTTTCTTTTAAATATTAAGCTTTTTCTGCATTTGTTTAGCTAAAAGCAGCTACCATTCAGCTAATAACATATTCAGCTTTTTCTGCATTTTCAGCTAAATTCAGCCATAAATGTTCACAGTTTACAGCATTCGCACGCATTTTCTGCAGGTAATGCATTTTCTAGTTCAGTCTGTTTCACACTGATCCTATTGGCAGTTATGCAAAAGCCAGTCTACGACAAACAAGAGTTCATTTGAATTTTTCTTCTGTGATGTGAGTTTGCGATAAAGTAAAATCTGCATTTTAGGGGCAACAAAAGTCATTACCACGTAGTCATGCTAACTCACAGTCTGCCTGCAACTTTGGTCTGTCTGCCTCTCATTAGGCCCTAGTTCCCCCAGGAGTGTTTAACACACACACACACACACACACACACACACACACACACACACACACACACACACACACACACACACACACACACACACACACACACACACACACACACACACACACACACACACACACACACACACACACACACACACACACACACACACACACACACACACACACACACACACACACACACACACACACACACACACACACACACACACACATACTGTATGTGTTAGTGTGTGCACATACATGTGTGCCTTTGGAGAGCGCTGCTGGAATCATAAGCCTCTTTAACGTCAGTGTTGAATAACTCAGTTACAGTAAATCTTCTTAGTTTTCTCTCTTTCTCTCCTCATTGGTTTGCTCCTCGTCCCTCTCTACCTCTGTCCTTCCTTCATCTCTGCACTGTCACTGTTGTCTCCTCCATATACAATGTTTTTTTACATATAAAAAAAAAAAAGATCTCTGGCACCGTCACACACAAAAAAAATCACCAAAGTTGAACTCTATGCAAAGCACAGATGCAAATGTGCTTTGCCGTTGGAAGCAAACGTTTTTTTAACCCTTTGCCTGCATAATATGGAGGTAAATGGGGGGCACATTTTATTTGCATATGTGTGACCAGGCACCAAGATAATTGTTTCATTTAACTACTCTTGGGTATTCCCATGAGCAGAATTGTTGTGGGCATGCGAGATTTTAACAACAATCGCAATAAACAGAGGGTTAATGGAATGCAATGTTAAAACAAAACCACATGATTAAATGGTATCCTCTCAATATATCAGTACAGGTTTTCATCCTGTGGTTGTGATGGACTGATATATATTTAATCATAATTATAAAAATAATTATTTCAGGCTACATAAAATGCAATTTCTTCATTTTATTTTATGCGTATTGCTCAAGGACACTTAAGCAGGGTAATGAGGCATTGGACCCTCTTTGTTCAACACCAACACCACCACAACTAGGAGGCATAGTTTGTCATTCATAAGGGGTTGATTAGAGGTGTGTGTGTGTGTGTGTGTGTGTGTGTGTGTGTGTGTGTGTGTGTGTGTGTGTGTGTGTGTGTGTGTAAACTGAAGCTTCTTCTATCTTTATTTTCTCTCTCACTGTGTGTAAGAGCTCAGTTGTGGTTTAACAGTATTAGTGCTTACTTAAAGGGTCGCAAGAGTCTCAGTGTCTAAGCCTGTCTCTTGGATTAGTATGGCAGCTGAGGACAGCACACACACACACACACACACACACACACACACACACACACACACACACACACACACACACACACACACACACACACACACACACACACACACACACACACACACACACACACACACACACACACACACACACACACACACACACACACACACACACACACACACACACACACACACACACACACACACACCGACATACAGACTCCCATCTCTTTTATTTGCATTAGTTGTTGCACACATCACTATATGCACAACGAAGTGTGTCTACAGACACACACACACACACACACACACACACACACACACACACACACACACACACACACACACACACACACACACACACACACACACACACACACACACACACACACACACACACACACACACACACACACCGACATACAGACTCCCATCTCTTTTATTTGCATTAGTTGTTGCACACATCACTATATGCACAACGAAGTGTGTCTAAACACAGACACACACACACACACACACACACACACACACACACACACACACACACACACACACACACACACACACACACACACACACACACACACACACACACACACACACACACACACACACACACACACACACACACACACACACACACACACACACACACAGACTCCCATCTCTTTTATTTGCATTAGTTGTTGCACACATCACTATATGCACAACGAAGTGTGTCTACACACAGACACACACACACACACACACACACACACACACACACACACACACACACACACACACACACACACACACACACACACACACACACACACACACACACACACACACACACACACACACACACACACACACACACACACACACACACACACCGACATACAGACTCCCATCTCTTTTATTTGCATTAGTTGTTGCACACATCACTATATGCACAACGAAGTGTGTCTACACACAGACACACACACACACACACACACACACACACACACACACACACACACACACACACACACACACACACACACACACACACACACACACACACACACACACACACACACACACACACACACACACACACACACACACCGACATACAGACTCCCATCTCTTTTATTTGCATTAGTTGTTGCACACATCACTATATGCACAACGAAGTGTGTCTAAACACAGACACACACACACACACACACACACACACACACACACACACACACACACACACACACACACACACACACACAACACACACACACACACACACACACACACACACACACACACACACACACACACACACACACACAGACTCCCATCTCTTTTATTTGCATTAGTTGTTGCACACATCACTATATGCACAACGAAGTGTGTCTACACACAGACACACACACACACACACACACACACACACACACACACACACACACACACACACACACACACACACACACACACACACACACACACACACACACACACACACACACACACACACACACACACACACACACACACACACCGACATACAGACTCCCATCTCTTTTATTTGCATTAGTTGTTGCACACATCACTATATGCACAACGAAGTGTGTCTAAACACAGACACACACACACACACACACACACACACACACACACACACCACACACACACACACACACACACACACACACACACACACACACACACACACACACACACACACACACACACACACACACACACACACACACACACACCACACACACACACACACACACAACACACACACACACACACACACACACACACACACACACACACACACACACACACACACACATCTATTTGCATTCCCATGACCATAACAAGCCTTTGATTATCACTCGTGGTGGGTATTTCCCCCCAGCCTGTTTGCGTGGCTGTTAAACAAACTGGGAGTTGGTGTATCTAGAGAGGCATCTTTGTTCCTTTTGTACACACAGGACCAGCCGTAGATATCCAAATCCACCTGATAATTGTATGAATGCACTTCTCTCACCTCCTCCCTGACACACACCCAAAAGCAAGCAGCCTTGCACAAACAAAACACACCAACGCTGAGGACACACTCAGCCGCAGCAGCAACAGAAACAACAAAGTGTTCATGCAGGCACACACCAACAAAGAGAATGCGTTAAACAGGCAATATTGTCTTAAATTCAGAAGCTGCAGAAGTAGATCAAGTTAATCTTTTATTCTGCGCTCAACATAAAAGACTTGATGTTTTTGCGGCTGAGCGACTTGGCAGCTACAATTCTGCTTTCTGTTTTATCCTTGTTAAAGTGAGAAGGAAAACTAGAGGAGAGTGCTTCAAAAAGAATAGACAGATCAAACATGTAGATCAAAAACCCAGATCAAAGAACCCCAGTGGTATAAAGTTTGACTTGTTGCTTTAGACCTTGAACACTCCTAGGTGCTGTAAAATCATGATATACGATAGGAATAGTATTACGTGAACCGAGATGTGTAAGACCTTACAAAGCAGTCAGAGAACATTTCAAATCAAATGGAAAGCCTCGGCTTTTGATCTCACATGTTCAGAAGTTCTTGTGCACCTGCTGGAGCACCTTATAAGCACTTATGTTAAGCACTTAACACATCATTGAATGTTTAACAAATGTTAATTATGAGCTGTAGTATTATTTAAAGCCTCAACAGCCTCAGCTGATCTGAGCTACACAGGAGGATGCTTTGGCGTTTTTATTTTCTATAATTATACAGACAGATGTGTCCCGAAATAGGACACATATGTGAAAAAAAACATGAGTTTTCTCTGAATAGCCTATTAGGTAAAAATCTGACGCAAAGTCAATAAAACCCATTTCTTGCCATTTGCTTTGAATGTAAAGCATTGAGCTAGGTACAAAAATGGTACCTGTATCATAAGCCTGTTGAATTAAATATATAATTAAACCAATATTTACAGGTCTGATAAGGCTTCAAACTCATGGATCCACTCAAATGGCCCTTCATAATGTGCATTTATTTTATCATCCCAGAGAAACAACACTCCCCAACCTACGCAGCTCTTCAGTTGTTTCACTCAGAGCTGTTTTTGGTCTGGATTTCATTCATGCCACATTTGAGGTGATGAGTGGACATGTAGCTGAAGTAAACACATTATTTTATTAATTCGCTCAGCCCTTTTTACTGAAGAACAAGAAGCCTCTATTACAAACTTTACATAATTGACACGAAAATAAAAAATAAACCCATTCCAAACATGCTTTTTCGAAAGAATCGTGTTTCATCTGAGAAAATAGCTGAGTCCCTCATTTGTCACAGCAGCACAATTGTGTCCCCATTACAAATTGAGAGCATATTTTTCCTTTTCCTCGACATGCACCTATACAGTGTTTCATGGTAAGTGTGTCCTCTTCCAAGAATCAAGTGGAATGTGACCATATGTGCTAATTGCTGTATGTCTACAGAGCTTCATTTTGTCTCCATTAGAATCAATGTTCAGCATTTAAAGTGATTTGTTATGTTTTATCCACTGTGATATATACCATAAGTCATGCTCTGCCCACACAACTCTTTGAACTGGTGTTTGTGTGTGTGTGTCAAATTGCGTGCGAGTGTCTGTGCGTGTGTGCGTTTGCTCAACCATATGCTGTAGATCATGGCTGTGACTGCCTCTACACATGTTAGGACACACAGATTAACCACCACAACCATTCAAAAAAACATCCAGATTACATGACCTACGCACTACTTCTTCTCTCCTGACAAAATCTACTTTGGCTTGTTGTCTTTGTGATCAGAGACACAGACGAATGTCCTTGTGGCTCTCAGCCAACGTACACAACACACATTGTGGTTTTGCAACCGGCTTATCGCTTTTGTTGCATGTCACCTCTTGCTTTTCCTATTTGAGTTCACTAAACAGGAAAGCCCTAAGATAAAACAAAGGGACAACAAAGAGGAGAAACGATCAGTGGCTAACATAACAAAGCATGGCCGAGGGGAGCAGGTCTGTCAGACAGACTGAACCCATCTGGACCTGATCGTCTCTGCAGCACCACAACTCCACATGTTGCCTTTGATACGACTCCACTCACAGCTGGTCTTGATACAATTGGAGGTTTGTGGTACGTAGGTTTATGTGTGTCTGTGTGTGTCTGTGTGCATGTGTGCTAGTCTGTATGTGTGTGGTTGTATGTGTTTGCAAGTTTTAATATGTGCATTTTTACCTCACACTGTGTCACTTCCACATCGTCTAGTTGCACACCCCCTGCACCTACCCATACACACACATTTAAACACACACACATGCACACACAGTCGCACATGTTTTCCATTTAGGTTTTAATTTCCCTGCTTCTCCCCTTTTCCTTTCCTCTGTTTAAACAGCCGGCAAGCTGCCTGTAAAAGCCCTGATCTGTTTACATGATGGGCTGCCTGGTGCTAGGCTGTTTAATGCACAGTCATAAATTATACAAGAACTCGGCAAACTGGGAATGAACACCATACTGCGGCTTCAACAAATGCCAAAAACCTGTTTCTCATGGCTTGGATCCGGGACACCCTTGAACTATAATATGTCTTGGCTATTTTTTCCCCACAGATAACAGTCATCATGAATGAAAAAATCCCCTACATGTAAAATACATTTTGAGTAATAAATCATCCCTTATTAATGCATTATTTCTCTACAATGTAGTGTTTTTTTTCCTTGAAAGTGTGATCTTTTTTTGTGAGCACTTCAAGGCACTTTAGTCCTTCGGGAAAAAAAACCCATGACATTGCAAACAATATGTTAATCATTACCTTCTATGATTATAATAAGCCCTGCACATAAAGTATTATTAACAGTCCCTCCAAACATTAGAGTTGGTTTTACATAAAAACACAGTGATTAATGGACATGACCACAATCAAAAAGGTCCATTTAAGGAAAGGCATCAAGAGAGGAAACAGGGGCAAATCAAAACCGACATTGCTAAAACCAAGCATTACTGATAATAAGGAAAAAACCCTCACTATGTCTAAAGTAAAGAGCAATCAAAACATGATCGTAATCACAGTTGGGATTTTGACCAAAATTAACACTAAAAGATCAAGTCATTAAATATCCGCCCTATCTGCTTCAATACACATTGCATCCCAACTTTCATTTGAAAAATGTGTATATTGTTTAACCTCTAAGTAATTACATTCAATATATTTTAGAATTGACAGGAATTATACAGATTATAATTAATTTCAATACATACATTTAAAAAATATGAGTATTTAAATAAAATCAAATAGATTTAAATGCTTAAAAATAAACTCTACCATGATTCATTTCTGTGAGTGTAGAGTTGGCATGAACCGTTAAGTCCAGACTTAAACAATGTTCACACATGTTATCTCCATCATCTGTGTTGCATCAGTTTTCCTCAGTGATCACAGCATCGCTCTCTCAAGGCTTGAAACCAGAGACTGTGGGCATGATGTCATCTGTAGACCAACACCGAGCAGTGGAGACGCTAGGGACGTGACAGCAGTGTATTACTGAAGGTTCAAACATGCAGGCAGTGCAGTTAAATCCAACAAGGTTGCAGTGAGTTAATAGCCACTGAAGTTGCATATTTTCACGAGGTGAACTGTTTATTGAATGTCAAAAATCTGAATGACTACATGTGACAAACTTAAAGGTGGTGTTGTAAAATGTTGGCTGTTATTCTGTTATTCACATGAGCTCAGTGAACATCAGCACCAAGCACATCTGGGACAACATTATAATTAAGTGATGATCTGATAAGCCTCAAGTGGCAAAAAAAACGTAGCTTTAAAGTCACTGTTATATTAAAATAATCTAAGATTATCACCAAAAAAAGGATTACATTTTAAAGGTCCCTCCAACCCCATCCCACGCTGTGGCTCTCACTCGTCTGTTGAACACGGCTGCTGCCAAACACCGGTACATGACTGACTACGGACTTTGATGTTTATTTAGGTTTGTTAATTTTTTAAGTGTGGTTATATTGTGAATAATGTGTTTTTGTTACTTTTAAACTCGTATTGTCTTTCATCTTTGTTGCAGCCAAAGAACCGGGCTGGAACAAATGCTCAAAACATCAACAAGTACTCTGCTTTCATATGTTTTTCCCGGAAAAAAGCTAAACGTTTTCTTAAATTATATATTTCTTACTCGTTGTAATCCAGAATCTATGCAGGCTTTATCAAGCGGTTTTTTTTTTACGAGTAAATAAACTTGGTCTGTTGGCATCATTCGTCCTCCTTGGCAACAGTTGGTGTTGACACTTCAGATTAGGGCCTTTTTGATCTTTGGGTGATCCTGTCATATGTTAAAATGTGAGGTGTACGTCTACTTGAACAGGTAACAGATTCAGGCAACATCTGCCAAAGAACATCATCCTCCTCCTCCCGATGAGGATGAATATAAACCATTGCTCTCCCTCACACTGAACCTCTAACTGGGGCACTAGAAGATTGGATTTGGCACAAGGTGACTCAAATTCTTCCAAAGAGGAAACCAACCAGCGCTTCCACCTCTCCCTCAACCAAAAAAAGAAAGTGTCTCACAGGCCATGTTGATGGTATTCAAATGATGTCCTTGGTTGTCCATCAAAAACAGTCAAAACAAAACAAGGGCTCCGTGGGAAGGCTTGGCCTGAACTCTCACGCAAATCATCTGCTGTTGACACACACACCACCTCATGACTATGAATTCACTCTTTAAAAAGCCCTCTTGACACACACATACATAAAAAGAAACACACACACACTAACCAAACTAACCAAATGCGCTTACACACACATTTAAATAGCACAAAGCCCAACAAAACACATGTTTGCATATTAGCTCTCTCTCTCTGTGTCTCTCTCTCTCTCTGTCTCTCTCTCTCTCTGTCTGTAACACATGCACACACACAGACACACACATACATGAACGCTCTTCTTGTGGTAAGTGGGACGAGAGAGTGGAATCACTCCATTTGTCGTCCCACACAAAGCTGCTTGTTCAGTCATTATCTGTGAGAGCCTCTTCTCTCCTCTACAGGCAAGATGACCGGGGCACAGCTAAAATAGCCACTTCTCCCTCATGTCACTCCTCTCTCTCCCTTGCTCCACCACTCTCCTCCTCCTCTTTTATAAACAAAGCGCAGCTATTTGTTTTAGCCACTAAAATCGGAAATAAATAGGACATTTGCAAACCAAATGAGGCTTATATATGGCAGGTTCTTGTGCCCCATCCAAAGCAGAGGCTAATTGTGTGCTTCTCTACTCTAAACAAATGCCTTGGGGAGAGAAAGACTTTTGAAGTGAATGAGGGGATGGAAATCTATTTGTTAAGGAAATCAGGAGGCCACTGAGCTCATGTACAATTACCTATTTGTGTGGTGACTGTTGCTGTCTGATCACTAAAGCAGAACACAAAGTATCACTAAGAACATTGTATCTGTCCGATCAGATTTGAGGTGTGTTGCCAGACAGTGTGGACAGTGACACACATGTTACATACCAAGGCCTTCATTCTCTTACTAATTTCAGCCATAAATGTTACGTTTTGTATTAGTGTGAATTAGAATGTCACTACTCGTTGAATGAAGGTCCTTTATGCAGTATGAAGTTGTTTTTATTACTTGGTAAGAAATAATAAACCCTCCACAACTCTTGAATAGGAAAACCAACCTTCCCATTGAGTACACTGATCAAGGTAATATGCCAAAACTTACATTTCTACACTACCTTTTCACGTTTTAATAGCAAAACATCTGAGCACTTTTCATATTGTCTATGTATCTGTGCAGTTTAACTTTCTCTTATTAAATGGTGCAACTAGTGAAGAGTCTAAGAATATCTTGTGTTGACGGGCCGTTTGGAGGTGAGTAGAGGACTGATGGTGCAGGAACAGATGTTACAGGTGGATGCAGGATAAGATTAACTAAATAGTACCCAGATGTGAAACTGCGCTGCTGACGCTCCCCTGTGGTGGTGAGGAGGAGACAGTCTTTATTGTTGTCCACTGTGCCAGAGCATTGTTTAGAGAACTGAAAAGCATTGCATTAAAATTGTTAATGATTACCTCGTTTTAGTTGTAACAAAGGCATTGTCTCAGGTTCTGCTTCTGTTTTCATTTACACTCTATGGTGGAGAAGTTATTTAGCTTCTGTTTAAGTCGGAACAAGAACATCAATTTAAAGATTTTACAAATGCATCTGCAACTACTGAGGTTAGAAAATGTATTTGGAACCATGACAAGATGAGGGAAAAGGAAACCCAAGAATTAATCATTTGGCGCAGCACAGGATATTGCAGGATTTGGGATAATTAAGGATACTGTACATCACATGCAGAGAAAAGACTAAGACAATATATATCCATGAGGCAGATTACTGTGCAGACTGTTGGTCCATGGACTGTTCTCCATGGACTGCCTCCTTTTTCCACGTTTAGGATACGGAAATGTGAAAAATGCATATAAGTCTGACAATTTCTCAAACGTTTGGCCTGTGGAGTCTCAACCCAGTCTTATAAAAAAACGTGTAATAACTACGTTGGTCCACAACGTAGGATGTAGTATTTCTACAAAAACGCCTCTGAAATTGTAAGATGCCTACGTTATTTTTCACCATTCATTCCAATGGCTGGCGTCTATGACATTCGTTTTATTCTCGGTGGAAAATGCCTATTTTAAGGTTAGTTTGGCCATTAAAATGCGTTTTGATGTCATTTGATGCGAGAAATATGAGTTGTTATTTCAGATTATGTGTGCAGTGGATGTACATGATCTTTAGTTTGCTAGTTATTATGAAGATTACTTCAAGAAATTGTGTCTATACAACGTTTTCATTGTTACCAAGGTGGTTGCTAGGGACGCTGCTATCGATATTATTTCTGTTATGTTGTGTAAAATGGTGTTATCTTTATTGCTACCCCCTTCCCCGTCAATATATAGTGTTGGTCCACAGTGCAAACGTATTAGTTTAACAAAATCCGCATCTAAAATTGTGGCATAGTGTGGTGCCGAGAGATGGGAGTCAGAGGCGGGGTATCAAAGGTACAAGCTAGACTTTTATTTAGCATCTCAAAACACATGTGAACAGCTTCATGCCCGGGAAGCGAAGACCGGCGGAGACAGGAAGTCCGGCTCACTAAAATGTCCGTGCAGAACAATACCCTAACCCATAGATCCGTGGGTGAATAATGTCAATCACCACAATAGATACGTTATTTTCCCCTGTGCAATTCTCCATTTACTCAACAATAACACATAATTATCCTTGTGTTTATTTATTTCTTTGATTAATAAACACAAGTTGGAGTCCGTCAGGACCGAGGGTCGGAGCAGCTCATTTTCTTTACAGAATATTACACCCGGAAGTAAGTATTCTCTCCGCTTCGCTTGACAAACCCCGTGATAGTCCTCAAGCTCTGTGATTGGAGAGTGTGCAGAGCGTCGAACAGCACTTGAAATGGGATGGAACCACGACAGACTGTCCAAAACTGGATTTGAACGGGTCCACCGCGTCCCCCCCTCCCCCACCCTGTCCCCAGAACTACACATGCTGGCTATTGTGTTTCGCAATATGTTCTCTATGGCACGTCTCTACTGGGAGTTGTAGTTTTAAAAGACGTTTTCATATTTCCCATAATAAGAAGTTGCCAGTATTAAACTGTGTACATCCCTGGAGGTTTAGGGGATAGGAAACACTCAAATTTAAAACATATAATTAATAAATGGGTGAAAATTGCTTGCGCCCATAATGGGCAGCATTAATATATACCCACACGACAGCTAAGGTCAGAAGAGCTTTATTTAACAGCTGGTCTTACAGTATGTCTGTGACCCCTCCTGTTGTGCATTGATGAGCCTGAAACATGCACTTGTCAAGGTTCAGAGGCACATTGTGCAAATATGGCAGTAGCCATCGATCATCTTAAGATAAGATATACTTTATTGATCCCAAGTTGGAAACATTTGCGTTACATCAGCATGTGTATAGTTGTAAATATGCAGTTGTGTTTATTTGTAAATCATTTAGTATAATCACACAAATTCTGTGTTTTATATTTAATAATTCTGTGTTCTTTATTTATTGATTGTTCAATACCTGACAAGGTCGGAGATGAAAAACTTTGGTCACAGGTTCCTCAACAGTGCATCACAAGACATCTTTCAATATGTGTGTATACCTCCACCATTAAACTGTCGTATTCTGCACAGTTCTTATACTATCTACATACATCTTATATAAGAGTATTATGTATAATATCAGTTAAAATAAGTGCTTCAACATAGTTAACATTGCTGGAGGTATGCACAAATATTGATAGATGTCTTGTAATGCACTATTGAGGAACCTGCAACCCAAGTTTTTCATTCAATGCATAACTACACCATAGTTGTGTATGATATGTCAATAAACCTTAGAAAATCTTGAAATCTTGAAAGGGATGTGCAAAATAGTCATTATATACAGCCTTTAATTAACTATTAGTAGAGCATAACGAGTAATGAATATACTTTATAGGGATCCTATTAATATCTAATAATAAAAATAATTAAATTCAATAACATGCTTTAACCACTAGGTGTCCCTTTATATCAGCTGTGCACCTTTATGGTGTAAATACAGCCTATCTACCAATTGGATCAAATATAAAAGTCAGCCGAATTAGTGTTGATGCTGCAAGGAGACGTATTGTGTGAAAAGAAATGTAAGATGTTGTTTAATGGCTGATATATGTATGATCCACGTCACGTTTTCAGTTCCTCATGTTTGTCTAGAAGTCTTCTCACCAGGGCTCTATAAATACAGAACTATGGCAGATATGTAATATTTAATGCAGCCGAACCGTGTATTACAATGCCGTTATGTGATGACTTTCAAAGAGAAAAGCAAGCACACTCGGAATAAAGTGTTTTCAGTCTGTTTCCGGTATTTGTTTATGACGATGTGCTGTGAGACTGGAATTGCACAGGGGAAAATAACGTATCTTTAGATGCGGATTTTGTTAAACTAATATGTTTGCGCTGTGGACCAACACTATACTTTGACGGGGAAGGGGGTAGCAATAAAGATTACACCATTAAATAGTTACACAACATAACAGAAATAATATCGATAGCAGCGTCCCTAGCAACCACCTGGTAACAATGAAAACGTTGTATAGACACCATTTCCTGAAGTAATCTTCGTAATAACTAGCAAACTAAAGATCATGTACATCCACTGCACACATAATCTGAAATAACAACTCATATATATCTCGCATCAAATGACATCAAAACGCATTTTAATGGTCAAACTAACTTTAAAATAGGCATTTTACACCGAGAATAAAACGAAGTTCGGCCATGTTTTTTTTTTCTGCAGGGAGAAATGTGAAGATCATGTGACATAGACGCCAGCCATTGGAATGAATGGTGAAAAAAACATAGGGATCTTACAATTTCAGAGGCGTTTTTGTAGAAATACTACGTCCTACGTTGTGGACCAACGTAGTTATTACACGTTTTTTTGTGAGACTGGGTTGGGAGTCTTTAGCCAAAGGTTCTTACTTTCATTGAAATCCACCATAAATACAAACATACCTAAGAATGTGTGAATGGGCGATTAAATATTATCTTTAACTGAAGTAACAACGTGCCAAACGAGAGATGTTGAAATAATTGCTGTGTTGTTGTTTGAATTGTGAATAACCAGCATGGCTACCACAGCATTCAGCAGTAGCCAGCAAAATATAAATCATATTCTGGATTTTTTAACACTTTTTTGTTACTAGATAATTCCATATGTTTTCTTTTATAGTTTTGATGTCTTGTTTTAAATCCAGGCTGAATACTTTTCTTTTTGTCGCTGCTTTTAATTGAACTATTCATATCTTAGACTGCACTGTAACTTTTATCCATGTCTTTTTTCTTTTAATGTCTATTTTATTAGCTTTTCTTTTTAATGACTGATTTTAAATGCCATTTTCTTAATGTCTTTAATTTTTTGTAAAGCACTTTGAATTGCCTTGTGTTGAAAAGTGCAATATAAATAAACTTGCCTTGCCTTGCCCTGCCGTGCCTTGCCTTGCCTTCAGTATAAATCTACAATGTAGAAACAATTCAAATAAATGAAAAAACGTTTGACTGGTAGTGTATATCTACTCAAAAACATATTATTTACCTCATTACCATCATATGAGAATCATATTTATAACAGAATGATTAAGGAGGAATGGTAACAGAGGGGGATGGTAAAGATAATAGTGAACAAACCAAACACAGAGAAGAACAACATGAGATCAAACAAACACACACACACACACACACACACACACACACACACACACACACACACACACACACACACACACACACACACACACACACACACACACACACACACACACACACACACACACACACACACACACACACACACACACACACACACACACACACACACACACACACACACACACACACACACTTGTACGTGCACGCCACTGTGATCTGTGATTAACAGTACCACCCACCGAATAACACCTGTGTTTTTGTATGTTTATGTGTGTGTGTGTGTGTGTGTGTGTGTGTGTGTGTGTGTGTGTGTGTGTGTGTGTGTGAGTGTGTGTCTGTCTGTCTGTCTGTTCGTGAGAGCTGGGAAAAAGGTCATGGCTGGTCACAGTCAGGAGTCTCTCATATGGACTGGATCAGCCGATGCAGAGGTTAGAGGTCAGGGGTCGGGGGTTGAGCTCTCTAAGCCAATCACAGGACAGCGCGGGGCTGAGGGGTTTTCACATGTGAAGTGAGCGAGCGGTACTTAGACGTGATAAGAGGAGCACTTTTTGAGGTTTCATACATTTTATTCCTCTTGTTAAAGGTGTTTTTTTGGGGGGGATATCTGCAAGGGAAGATCTCATAATAGTCAATCTCATAATTTGTGATAATAGGACATATAAATTAATTGGACTTGACTCAACAGTTTTGTGTATAGAGTTTGTGTATAATGAACTACCATCTAGCTTATGGTTAACTCTGCTCTCTTGTGATATCGGCAAACTTACTTATTATAAACATTATTATTGCAATAATTGTAATACAGTAAAACGCTATTCCTGGATATTTACAGTATGTGTTTAATGTGTCGAATCCCAAATAATTGTTGGTATTTACATCGGCTTGGCTGGTAATTGTGATGTCACCACTTATTAGTTATACTTTCAACAAACAAAGCGTCTTGATGCCGCCTGAAGAAGAGCTCACAGCTTGAAAAACCTTCTGTGTGTTGACATTGGCTTAGTGCCATTATATTCATGCACACGTGTGATGTTCTTGGATGCCAACATGCCATTATTTACCATTACATTATAACTGCAAGTAAGGATTTCCCCAGGCAAGTTGTTTTTCTTTAGCTTGAAGTGTAATTTTCAATTAGACAAATGCAGCATTAATTTATTAAGTGACAACAACTTGTACCAGGACCTCCCAATTTACTATGAAAATATTGGGTTATGGGTTTATCCCTGTGAGCTATCACCCTAGACTGAATAGGTGAAAACTGCACTTAATGGCTAAAACATTTATCCAGCAACAAATGAGCAGCATGAATACATTTATTTTCTTAGAAAGATGTAAAACAAAGTGAGCCCTACGAAATTAATTTGCACACTATACTGTCGGCTGTAGTATTACAAAGACAGAAAGAAGAGGAAAAGAGAGAGAACAGTGAGTTGATTTTCCTTGACACTTGTTAGGAAGGTTCACAGCAGCTACTAAAGACATAAAGTATTTTGTGTGTTATGTGTGGGAGTGTGTTGTGTGCGTGTGTGTGTGTGTGTGTGTGCGTGTGTGTGTGTGTGAGGGAATGATTCGATTGTGTATTGGCCTGCATGTGCGTGGGCACGTGTACATGCACGAGCACATCTTCAATCCCGCTCCTCCTGAGCCCACGTTACTTTGATTGACAGGTGAGACTTGCCTTCACACACCACACTGCCCGCCCTGCGCGCCTCCGGAACGGCAGCTCCTTGCTACGTCCTGATTGGTCAGAATATGCGTTGCTCAACCAGGTCAACAGACTCGGGGTACTTTACAGAGCGGCTATTGGTCAGTTCTGTAATCTACATCACTATCCCCACGTGGAGCGGCGTCTCTGATTGGTCCAGATCCGTTTTGTGGGCGGGTCTACAGTTTCGGTTAGCTGGAGAGCGTGAAACCGCGTGAGAAAGTTGCCATTGAGGTAAAGCAGAGCTAGACTGTGGACTGCTGCCGCCGCTGTGAGAGTAGTTGTTATTAAAACTAACTACATCTTCCTCTTTTTTGTGAAACCTATTTTGGACGCATCTAAACTGAGTGGGGAAGTGAATATTTCTGTTTTTGTTGACTGTTCAACCGCCAACGAGCGACCGCCGCGAGTCAAGTGGGAACTCTTCACTGCAATTAACTTGTGAGGATTTGTTTCTGATGCTCTGCAGGAGAGCCGGGAGTTTGCGGCTGTCTGTGGAGGGGCTACTGGCTTGACTTTCTGCTTATTTGTTTATTTGTCTCGCTGTACTCGGAATACCCCGGATCCTACACACAACAAACGCTGAAGGAGTGACTGGGGTGGCTCCAGCCCTATCATTTCTCACCTGGTTCATTCCCTCCTCCCCCTCCCTTTAGCTGCCTCCAGCTAATGAGCCGTTTCCCGTGTTTTTTCGGTTGATTTACGACCACACTGCCGGTGGAGCGGAGGAGAAACAGCGACCGAAACACAGCGAGGAGCAGGGATTCACATTAAACGCTCCGTGAACTCACAGGGAGCGTTGGGGGCTGTCGGTTTTGTTTGAAATTAACGACACTTGGTCCCGATAATAGTGGCGGATGGATTCGTCTCCTTGATCCGGAGCCCCCCATATCCTCACTGTGCCCTAATTTGATCCCACGAAGAAGCGGGGTTTAAAGAAGGAAACCGTTGCATCCTCCAGGAGATAACGATGTTTCCCCAGGGGCGACACCCGGTAAGACCCTTCCTGCTTTCACAGTTGTTCACCTGGCTGTAACCGGCGGTGCACAGCCAGGGAGATACCATTACCTCTTTGTTGTCTTACTTTTAACTGCCTACGGGCTAAGCACATGCTTACATCAGGCTCTTTATTCTTGTTAATTGGGCTGTGTATCTACCCCTTGAAGCAGCATGGGATTGATAGTAGTGTTTGTTTAATAACTGCTATCATTAAAAAGCTGTTGACTTTGACACTACATGTGAGCCTGGAGAGGATAAAATGAACATTGTAGGCCACATAATGATGCAATATGATAATAATAATAATAATCGTGTGTGTGTGTGTGTGTGTGTGTCAGACGCCCCACCAGGCTCCAGGCCAGCCCTTCAAGTTCACCATCCCAGAATCACTGGACCGCATCAAGGAGGAGTTCCAGTTTCTTCAGGCACAGTACCACAGGTGGGTAGAACAAACACACATTCACAGTTAAGGCTACTCTGTCTTTATGGTCAACACACATTATGGCTTTTTTTGTTCTCCTCTACCCTATAACATTACACCTCACCCTAACCACAGTCACCCCCTTACCATAATGAACAAAACCCCAGCTTTGGCCTCATACTAACCCATAAACCTGGATTACACACAAAAGTGCACACACATGCAGCAGACCCAGGCATCAGTGTTAGCGCTTACACTGCGGTAGGTCTAAGTCTTGGTGATGGGTGAGAGCCAGAGGGTGGCGTGTGGGCTCAGCGTTTCATAAATCACTCCTTATTTTCCTCTATGTGTGTAAGGAAAAGACTGCCTGAGCATGGGTGCAGTTTTCCTCTGCTTGATGTGTGTGTGCTACTTTAAATGTTTCTGTGTTATCGTGGTGGGGTTGGCCGTAACAGTTGTATGCTATTGACCTATAAACAGGCGCTTTTTTCACATCCTGATTTACGCATACACACATCATTGTTCAACCAAACATCCTACAGACACTACTACTTTTCATAACAAGACAGGAAGAACCACCTTCTCCGTTTCACTTCCTACCCCGTGCCCTGCTTTGTTTTTTTGCATTTGTGAGTTCTTTCTTCAGTGAGAAAATGAATCTGATAAACTGTATTCAAAGTTGTATGCTTTAACATTGCTAGTTATCAGTTGAAAGATTCACATCTCTTACTGTTTGTTCTTCTTTTGAGTAAATGTTTCAGAAAAATTATACGTGCTGATATTCATTTATTAGCAATAAAGCTTGTTTGTACAGAAACATCTAAATTGAACAACTAGATAACCACCCACAAAGGCTGATAATTATACATGTATCTATACTGTATATACATTCTCAATTTGGGAAAGTGAGGTGCTGGTTTACGTTGGCGGGCCTCTGTTGAATTGGATAAAATTGGCTTTACTTAAAAAGTTCTCAATTTTTCTCAAAGTAAATGTTGTATTGGTGGTGTTGTTTCAGTCTCAAGATGGAGTGTGAGAAGCTGGCCAGTGAGAAGACGGAGATGCAGAGACACTATGTCATGGTGAGATAATTCGTCTTTGATGGGGATACTGTGTCCCAAGAAACTAATTTTGAACTTTCATAACTTCCTAACTCTAAATCTAAATTACCTAGATAATATTGTATAATTGTCTGAACAAATAGAACATGCATATTACGAAAGAAAAACACACACTAACAAGAATGTTTAAAAAGGACTTTTAGAGTGCATGATTAGACTGTTCTACAACTTTGCAATTTATTAGGGAGATTTTTTATCTTCATTAAATTAAGCTCCAATATTTCAGCAAATGTAACAATTCACTAGGTTGACAAGATAAATATCTGAACGTGTCCCTTCTGTCTTATGTAAAATAACAGTTTACTTTGACAGCCATTCAACCTGAAACAAATGAGGGTTAGTGTGGGGTAAAAGCCTTTGCTGTCTGACACAGAAACAAACAAAGAGTATATAAGACAGCAGTTTGCCAACATTTCTATCTACTTTGCTTTTCTAAACACATTTAATTCAGATGCAGGGTCCTTTTTAAAAAGCATTTTGATTGCTCTTTGAGAATGAAAAGATCAGCGTGCCTTTGTGGTTCCAAGGACGCATTGAGACACTGAGACACATCGTCTCAGTTGCTTAGGCTTTTAATTTGAAAGGTTCAGAGTTTCTTTCACTCACTTGACTCTCTTTCCTCCCCAGTACTATGAGATGTCTTATGGCCTCAACATTGAAATGCACAAACAGGTATGGATGTCTGCCTCTTGTCTACTCTCTGATTCTTCCCGTTTGTCTTTCTTCTCTCTCTTCTTCCCTCCCTCTTTCTCTCTGATGGCAGGGTTTTGATGTATTTGGTGTTTGTGCCTGTTGACATGTCCTTGTGTGTGCACAAATGCATTTTTTGCGTTCATTCGTTTGTGTGTGTGTGTGTTTTACTGTATGCCCGGGTGTGTGTGTGTGTGGATGTGTGTTTATTCTTGATCGATGGGGCTCTGTCTCCATTTCCCCAGTTAGGGCCGGCCGGCTGGGCCCCGAGGCAGGATGAATGGCTCTGTAGATTGATTGGTGCTGTCTAGGGGAGCGGCCTGCTTTATTACATTAGAGGGGCAGGGCTGGGGAGGGCAGAGGAATCGATCATGGTGAAGCCGGCAGAGGAGAGACAGTGGAGCTAAAACACACCAACACACACTTTAGTAGTGCAGATGCACAAGTGTGCAAACACAAAATACAAGAAGGACCCTTACCTGTTGTAATCTAAGGCAATGACAATTTGACACATCTTGTCCTGTACACACAAACACAGGAAGTCAAACATGTTTATGCATGAGCACATACATACACAGCCTCATTGAAAGGTAAACATCTTTCACGATTAAGTGTCTAGACAAATGGATGATGTGCAAAATCTCTCACCCTCCTCCTCATGCACACACACACACACACACACACACACACACACACACACACACACACACACACACACACACACACACACACACACACACACACACACACACACACACACACACACACACACACACACACACACACACACACACACACACACACACACACACACACACACACACACACACACACACACACACACATATATATATATATATATATATATATATATATATATATATATATATATATATATATATATATATATATATATTTCTCCACAGGAGAGGTGCAGGGCTCAGAGCGTTTACCAGTAATTACCACAGCTATCGACCAGTCCGACCAGAGGAAATTGGAGGTGGATTGGCCTGGTTGCTTCACAGAGGAGTGGGGATGCGTCTCTGACTTTCTCACCCCCCCCCCCCCCCCCCCCATTAGTTTTCCCCTCATGTGCTCTATCTACTCTTGTGTTTCTCTCCCATCTTTATAACCCACGTTCTCTCCCTTTCTTTTTGCCTTACTTCTCTCCTCTTCATTGTACTACACCCCCACCCTTGATTCTTTTTTTTTTTTTCTTGGCTCCTTTTTGGTTTTATGTCCATGTGAAGCTACTGTTCTGTCATTGTGAGGGAACGTGGGCACACACACACACACACACACATACACATACACATACACACACTAAAGCTCCAGGGGAGGTCATTAGCTTGGGGCTGCAGTTGTCAGAGCAACAAGCTTCTGTGGGTTGGGGGGTACGGAGGATACAGAACAACCCACCTTCTGCTGACGAGGTGTGTGTGTGTGTGTGTGTGTGGCAGTCATGCTCCAATTATATGTGTAATGGCAACCCTTTTCTCTGTTGTCACATGGTGTGTGTGCACACTTGCATCTTCTCTCTGAAACTTCAATTTTTGTTTATTTGTGGATTGTGCAATATAGCATTTCTCCAATATTTTAATCCAGTTACTGATAAGAGCAGTGTGTTAGGGGTGGAGAGTTTTGTTGTGACTTGTCATGATCACTTGGTGATTGCAGCTTTGGGTATTTACGGCCTTATTTGTTTGATCCTTGTTAGTTTGGTCAGTTAGATTAGCCGAGCTGACCTGATAGTAGTTGGTCAGACTATTCTCAGACGACCTAATCGGTGAGCCATTATACAAGGCTAATTATAGGCTTACAACCTAGGATTCTGAGAATGGACTTGCAGGTATAAGGCGCTTTCACACCGGAGTACTTTTCCCGGGAATAGTTCCGATAGTTCCTGGGATTTTGCGTTCACACCAAAAAGATCTGGAACTAGAACTTTTTTTTGCGAACCTTTTCACAAGTCCCTGCTCTAAGGTTCCAATTTCTGATTGGCTGGGCGAATTGCAAACCACGCCCCGTAAAACTCTTTAAAAGTTTTTGTGAAGCCGCCATTTTATTTGCTCTCATTAGCATTATTAGCATTAGCCCTGCGCACCAACGGAGACTAATTTATGGCAACACAAAATAAAACATGGGAGCGGTGGAGATGAGGTGTCTGCGCTTCTGGCGATTTACTCGGAAGGCTTCAGTAGAAGCTGCTGGGAGCCAGCCCCAACTCCGGGGACTTCGAGTGGCAGTATACGCCGTGAAGTTGTTTGCGGCCTGCCAGTAAACCCAAAGCAGAAGAAGAAGTGACGTCAGCAGCTCCCTCTGGGACTTATTCTGGTGTGAACGCGATTTACTAGATAGTTCCAGGAAATAAATGGTCCGGGAACTATTCCTGGGAAAATGACTTTGTGTGAAATGTGCCTATAGTCTGCCTGAAATAGCTCCTTAGTAAGAGCTTTGTAGGCATCGAATAAGTTGGATATTATGTGATTGAGTTACAGTGAAGTTGATAGGTATGCGTCCTGCGTCACTAGGGATGTGCATCTCCATCACTGAGGCCGATGCGATGTGCATCTCGATACGTTGCCAACCATACGATACATTAACGGTATGCTTGAAGCACCGGGCGATATAATTCACCCCTGTTGCGATACAGTTCGATAGGATTTGATTCAACGTTATGTGATACGGTGCGATTCAACACAATGCAAAAATAATGATACAATTCAATATGGTACGACAGAGGATTTCGTTTTAGTCCTTAAATGCAGCATATCATAAATTAACAAAAAAGTGCTTCACATATTTGGTTCTCTCTACTAGTACTGCACATTATGCCGTTTCTTTTTTACCTTTTCACAAACAGGCCTTTTCACAAGTCCTTTGTAGTAGTGTTCCAGAGTACAGTGCAATTTTATAACACCTCACAATTAAACAATTTAAGGATGAATTGCCCAGGATTAACAATGTGCAAATAACAGCTACCATAGTGCAATGCACATACAACTGCCAGCCTGATGTGCTTAACACTCATTCATAGGCTAGCTCACCTGTGAGCAGAAAGCAGTGGTTTCTATATGAGCAATAACAAATACAAATAACCTTTCACAAACAGGTATTTCATAACTGCATACAATTGTAAGGAAGACATTTCAACTATTATTGGCCGTCACAGGCTGCTGTAATCTAAACACCACTCTCTCTGACAGAACACCTCACTGAGTGATTTAACTCATATGTCTAACTTTCAGGTTTCTCTTTTCAGCCGCAGACCCCATGTCGCCTCTTTATTTGCGTCGCTAAGTTCCACGTACTACTTGTGTACTTTAAAGCGGCACAGCATCGTTTACAATTTGCGAGCGATTTTTCAAGTCTTTCTTGAAATATTCAAAGTGTTGCCAAACGATTGATTTGTAGGTATTTTTCGGTGCGCTGTGTTGCTCTTTCTCCTCGACTTCCACGTTTGTTGATAACTGAGACTTTTGGCCTCCGTAGTGGTGAAGCAAAGACCAAAGATCGTCTCTGCTGAGTGCTGACAGGATGAGAGGATATTATATGAATGAATCTTTTTTTTACCGATGCAAAGACGCTACAATCGATGTGCACTCTTTCAACCCGGTGCACTCGCATTTTGAAAGTTTAAGCCGGTGCACTGATGTGAATCTTAACATCCATAGTCTCCACACATTAAAAGTACTAGGACGGGGTACACTCACAATCCATGCCTCCAGCAGACGCCTCCATCTGATTATCAGAGGCGCCAGAATCTATTCAAAAGTGTGTGTATATGAGACACTGAACATTTAATAACTTGAGCAATATCTTTTTTTCTATGCAACATTTTCCAACAACTTATTTGCTCCGAGTGCATTCATCTTTGTGGCTCTCTCACACACTTTTTACGGACACACATTATGCTACAAACCGCTGATAAAAGCTTGGGAATGAATTATAAGGAGTGGATTATCCCGTACTTAATTATGTTGAGAGAAACTTAATTTCCTTGGTGCAACGTAGTTTTGTCCTTTTTTATTTTATCACCAGACTTTAAAGGACAGCTTCTGACTGTCTGCTGTCTTTATCAAGTGACATGTTTGTGGTAACATTTCACATAATGTATTCAACACCACTTGAGTTAGTTAGTAGGTTTCTACTGGGCTGAAAGTACTTTGTCAAGGTCACTCCTTCTGTAGTAACGGGTACATAGACTTACAAAGACAGCACTACGTAGAGATTTGCAATGAGAACTATGTCAGGTAGCATCACATTGATGGTGCACAGACTAGTTGGCCAAAACAACAAAATGCTAAGATCAGAACTGACTCTTGTCACCAGCACCCTGTTGTGGGGTTATGTGTATAGAAACGTTTCACTCGAACAAGTGTGCAGTTATTCATAGATATCGCTTAACATTGTGCGGATAGTACAAGTCCTAGTGTTTTAACCCAGATGTGTGAATGAGTCTTTTAATTTTTCAGATGATCAATTCATTTCTAGACATGTTCTATTTTATCTCATATTCTCTTTGATTCTGGACAAAGAGTCAATTATTTATCGTGTTTAGTCTTCATAACAAGAAGAGTATTTTTTCTTCTTGCTTTACTCAGTTTTACTTGGCAACATATTTAACCAACCTGTTTTTTATAACATTATTATAATATCCTTTTTTGGTTACCATAGGTTCAGGTTGAAGCAGTTACTTTAGATACTAATAATCTAAATTGGCTAGTACTTTATTTAGCTCTTCCAAGTATATAATTGGCTGAACTGTGGCGGGGTCAGTTGTTTGGTGAGCTGATAAATGTGTGTGTGAGTGAGGAGCTCCAATGAAAGTAATTATGCTACTGCAAAAGAGGGCGTCACCACAATGTTAGATCTTCAGAAATGATTGAACCCATCATTCATCAGAAAATGGCCTTATTGACCTTTTCATGACAAAGGGATGGCAGGAAGGCAAGAAGAAAATTGACATGATATTAGTAAAACTTTGAAAATTGAGACCTAGTTAAGCAAGTAGGGAACTTGAACAGTGTATTCATCGGAAGTCACTTTGAAAGAGGAAGTTCTTTAAATCATTACTGTAAAAGGGGGAAACTTGCCATAGTAGTCAGTTATTTCTAAACCAGGTGAAGTAACAGTTGGGTCTGATGTTCGCTGTGGGATTCCAAATATCTTTATGATCACTTGGAGACGTTATTTTCATATGAATTTACATGACAGCAACTAACCCCTGTAGCTTTCACATCCAGCGAGTGTGTCAATGTATCTATTGATGTGAAATGTGTGTGTGTCCGAAGAGCCATTACTACATTTCATAGCTTCTCCAATTCCCTCTTCACCCTGGCCTCCTAAGTATCAATTTGATTGGGTGATGTGTAATATGACTCCCCTTATCTGATTTGATGCCACTGTGGGGGTATCTGGTTTCAGACAATTGTTGCCACCTCCGGGGGGTTGGGGGGCAGGCGGATGTGTTGGCATGGATACTGGTGGAGAGCAAATTAAGTTAGTCGCTGATGAGATTATGTCGAAGTGCTGATGGGAAGAGGCACAAGAGCACAGAGAAAATAAAAACAACAGGCAAGAGAAACTTGAGCTCCCACTGATGATTAGAGGTGTGTGTGTGTGTGTGTGTGTGTGTGTGTGTGTGTGTGTGTGTGTGTGTGTGTGTGTGTGTGTGTGTGTGTGTGTGTGTGTGTGTGTGTGTGTGTGTGTGTGTGTGTGTGTGTGTGTGTGTGTGTGTGTGTGTGTGTGTGTGTGTGTGTGTGTGTGTGTGTGTGTGTGTGTGTGTGTGTGTGTGTGTGTGTGTGTGTGTGTGTGTGTGTGTGTGTGTGTGTGTGTGTGTGTGTGTGTGTGTGTGTGTGTGTGTGTGTGTGTGTGTGTGGTTATTAACAATTAAGTCTCTATTTGTTTCCGTGTGTCTCTCCCGACATCAGACTGAGATTGCCAAGAGACTAAACACCATCTGTGCACAAGTCATTCCCTTCCTCTCACAGGAGGTAAGTACGTGTGACTTTGAGCCACAGACTGTTTTTTTAATGCTATTTATACACTCGTTGTTTCTACTAGATTTTCTGATATACGACCTTTTACATTTGGTCTTCATGAACATTGTATGTTTTCTCTAGCATCAACAGCAGGTGGTCCAAGCTGTGGAGCGAGCCAAACAAGTGACCATGGCAGAGCTCAATGCTGTCATCGGGGTACGTGGACTGCCAGGCCTTCCACCTACAGTGTGTATACCTTTTTACTTACTCCTTACTTAAAGACACAATGAATAGATTTGTCATTTGCGGTTTGTTAAGCCAACATTTCGAGTTGTAGTTTAGTTGGCCTGATTTAACCTGAAACATTCAAAATCCCTACTAAAACGTAAATATTGCACTTGTGTGGTACTTAACTAACATTGACTTTACATCGTAGGCATATGGCTGACATTTAAAAGGAAATTAAGTTATTTAAATTCCTCATTCACTAAACCAATCTCAAGGTCATGGGATGGGTCTATACTGAATACAGGACCAATGAAAGGGTTGGTAGGAAAATGAAACTCCAAGGATGCAGATAGTTTCTCTTTTTATGGACTAAGGGTCTGGAAAATAAAACTGATAGATTGATAGAACTGATGTTTTTCTTGGTGAACGAGCAGAGTACAGAGGATATTAATCAGTGGGTTAACTGATGAGATGTGTTTATTGAAAAGCTGTCCTCAGCCTTTGATGAATCAAGCAGCATGGCAAGCTATTCAGGCTCGAGCTGTGAAGGTATTGGAGTGCGAGAAAAAGTTACAAAAACATGAACTTCTTACTCCGCCTTGGCGATGATGCCTAGGTTAAAAGTGAGGCAGAGAGGAGCTGTTGGTGGTATCTTTTTGGGTGGGGGCTAGCTCAGAATACTTTATAGCAGTCATAGGGGATTGACTGGCGGGAAGGTGAGGCCAGGGGGTTGAGCTGAAGGGGAATGTGGGAAAAGGGGGGGTGGACGTGGTGGGGTTCCTCATAGCTTTGGCTTAGCAAATAGTGGGCAGTGGGTTTGAAGAGTTAAATGTGAGGTGGGCTTTATAGTTGGCTTGGACTGATGGGGGTGTGTGATGGGGGAGATGAATTTGGCAGTTGCTGTTTGAGTCTTAATTGCAGGATTTCAGTGTTTGTAAAAGGGGGGGTCACGGCGTTGCCCTTACACTCCCCTCTTCACCCACTCCTCCCATCTCCCACGCCAGCCTGTCATTCACCCCGTTTGTGAGTTAAATGAGTGTAATGAAGCGTGTTGCCCCTACCTCTGCATACACACATGCACACGCACACACAACACATGCATGCACACGCACCAGCTCACACTAACATCCCATGACAAACCGGGTTCCCCTGGCCTCCACCAATACTTCCCCTCCATTTACTCCCATCGGGGGTCTTGTTTGTGTATCCATGTGTGTGTGTGTTTTTGCATCTGTTGGTGTGTGCGTCTGGGGGAAGCAGAGCGTGCATTTCTGTTATCCCCAGAAAACAACAGGCAGGGGTAGGATGGTTGAGTGAGGGTGTGTGTGCCTGCCTTGTTTATCTAGACTCTGTGTATGCATGTTAGTGAGACTGAGTGTGACGTGCGGTTGTGTTTATGTTTGATTGTTTGGCAAGCGAGCCAACTTTGGAATGTGTGTGTGTGTGTGTGTGTGTGTGTGTGTGTGTGTGTGTGTGTGTGTGTGTGTGTGTGTGTGTGTGTGTGTGTGTGTGTGTGTGTGTGTGTGTGTGTGTGTGTGTGTGTGTGTGTGTGTGTGTGTGTGTGTGTGTGTGTGTGTGTGTGTGTGTGTGTGTGTGTGTGTGTGTGTGTGTGTGTGTGTGTGTGTGTGTGTGTGTGTGTGTGTGTGTGTGTGTGTGTGTGTGTGTGTGTGTGTGTGTGTGTGTGTGTGTGTGTGTGTGTGTGTGTGTGTGTGTAGGCTAAAAGACTGTTTCGTTGTTTTGCTTTCATTCATCGGGGCAGGACGCAAAGAGTGAAGGATGGATAGAGAGAAAAAGAGAAGGCGGGGGCTCAGGAGAGGAGGAGTGGGTTAGTCAATTAGGTGAGATAAAAGTCGGTTTGACCTTCAGCACTCCTTCCATCCCTGCTGAGTTGCCTCCTGTGCCCCCCTTTTCCTCCACCTCCTCTCCTTCTTCCTCCCTTCCCCGTGGCGAATCAGTGAGCTTGGATTCCCGCGGCTACTGTCTGAGGAGGCAATAATGATGTTTTGGAACACAAAGGCATTTCACGCTCAGACGAGCGCCTGATTTGGTGTGAAAGAGAGAGCAGGGCTGCCAGCCAAACTCTCTCTCTGACCCTCTTCTCTCTTTCTCCTCTCCTCTCTCTCCTCAGCCGCCTCACTCCCTCAGCCGACCTGACAGTGCAGGCAGCAGCTGGGGCTCTCAGCTCGCACCCCCCTTGCCTTCCACTTCTCCGTCATTCCTCCTTTTCCTCCCTGTCTCCCTCCCCCTGCTTCTCCCACCACATCCTCAGGCTCTGGGCTGTGATCCCAGCTGTCAGTATTGTTCAGTGTTTGACCCCAGAGGGAGGGCAGTGTGTGTGTCGGTGTGTGTGGGGGGAGAATATGTGTTCACCAACTTGTATACTGCAGCAGCTTGTTGAGGTGGTTTGAACCCAGACACTGAAGGAACAGTCCCATCTGTTGAAGACTTTAATAGGGTCATACATCTCTATTAATTAGATACAGAGTGCTATTGATTCTTTACCTATTGGCGGCTCAGTGTCATTCACTGACATTTGAGATTTAAGAATAAAAAAAGTCTCCCGTCCACACGCAATACGCACCAGAAACGTGTCCGTTTACACGAGACCGCTCCAAAGCGCTGGAGACGCTGTAGTACATATGCCGGGCCTGTAAGTGGCGCTGTACTTCTGCCACAAAAGCAGTGAGCACGTAGCCGTTTGCCCCCCCAGAGCGTTTAGTTCGCAGATCTAACCACCTTGGGACCCGTTATCGTTTTATCCGTTTCCATGTCGGCCTCGTGTGGCCGGACCGTCTATATGATAGAGAACTGTAGTGGATATGACCGTTATCGTCCTCGTGTGGCTTGGGCCTAAGGCAGCTACAGTACAACATTTTTAATCCTTGTTCATTCCAGTGTGTGCATGGTGGCATCTATTAAAAATGTGAACATGTTTTTAATTTCCAGGCAGCTCATCATCTAATATTTTTAAGTCTTGAAAATAAACTGTACCGCTTCATTTTTGTGGTAAACCTTTTTAGTTTAGATGTATGGTACATTTCCCCGCTGTTGAAAGAATAAAGAAATTCTGATTCTGATATTTCAAGTTAAGCCTACAACACCAAGAAAGATCAAACGGTAAGAACGGAAGAAAGGAAGAAAATAAATTCTGTGTCGACAAACACTTGATTTGTTCAACTAATCAATTAGGAAATTGAATCCACACTTGTGACTCTTAGTTTCTTGCACAAGAATTATACAAAAGCACCACTTTAATTCTAAGTGAATCTACGTAAAGTTGAGCAAACCTACTCAACTGTAACTGAAACTTTTCTTCCTCTAACCACACATTTCTTTCTCCTCTTTTCTCCCTGTGTCTAAGCAGCAACACCTATCCCAACACCACGGTGGTGCCCCCGTGCCCCTCACCCCTCACCCTGCCGGCCTGCACCCCTCTCAGCTGGGGGGTTCAGCTGGTCTCCTGGCTCTATCTGGAGCACTTGGTGGTGTTCCTCCACACATGTTGGGAAAAGAAATGGGTGATAAAAAGCCCCACATGTCCGGAGCAGACATGCACCCTTCAGGACCCGAGCACCTGAGAGGTGAACGAACAACCCCCCCCAACAGAAACACCACATGAAACACAAAGTGGTGGCTGGCCTGGAAATTTGTGAATAACAAAATGATTTAATACGAATCGCTTTTAATCCAACATCCATTTCATTAAAACTGCAATTTAAAAATGATGTTTCTCAACGATTTTTTGTTTTTACTTAGTATTTCACATTATTATAAATGGTGACCAAAATAGTTTGGACTGCTTCGAACTCATTATGTCTGTGAACTTTTGGAGCTTCTTGTTTAAAGATATTATTAAATGTACACTTTCCATTTATAACTCATTATGCTTCCTTTCTTTCTTTTGTTTTCTGCTCTGCTGAACACCCAACTCTATGACCTCTACCCCATGTACACATTTCCAATTGCAATAGACCGAGAGCCCGGCACTGTAAGTACTCCCTCTTTCTGTAGCAATGTTTACTGTTCTGACAAAGCGCTCGGTTTATCTTCCTGTCTCTCTGATTGAGATACTTCAGTTTTGGGGAGTTTGACTTTGTTCTTTGATGCATTTTGCATTCAGTTTGACTTAAGCTCAACAGTGAGATTAGTTTGTTTTAGCTCAGTTGATAGACGTCTATGGGATCAGAAAGCTTTACTCAAACCAGAGAAACATATATACCGTCTGCTCTAAGTTAACAACATTTAGTCTAAATGTTGCAGTGCAAAGTTATAATTAACCCATTTTGGCTCTGTAGATTACAAAGTAAAGTAAAAAAAAAAAAAAAAAAAAAAAATTATTTACAGAGTTTAATCCCTGCTCGATAGTATGTAAAGAGCAAATGTATCCACATAAAAAGTAAGACTTGCACTTCAAACTAATATATCAGGTGAACTGCACCTGTTGCTGGGGCATGCCTATTTCTCCATTCATTTTAATGGCATTACTTTCATTGCCCCTGCAGTGACTCGACTTTCTCCTTATGCATAAAAGCCCTTTGCTGTTCTTTTGTTTGGTTTTTACCTCGGTTTCTCTCCCAAATAGCTTTCATCCTTAAGTTGTATATTATTGTGTGTGTGTGTGTGTGTGTGTGTGTGTTTAGGGATCTCTTGGGCAGAGCTTTGGCCTGCCTGTTTAGTTCTGCCCTAGATCTGCTCTGAACTGTTAGGTTTCTTTTCTCCTCCAAATGAGCTTTTTAGCATGGTCACGCACACACACCCACGCAGGCGCACACACAAACACACACAGACACACACACACTCCTCCAGCCTAGCCTGCATTGTTGTGCCTATTTAACACCTCAGTGAGCAGATTACCCCCTTCTCCCCCCTTCCACCGCCCCTGATCCCGCGCTTAAAGACTCTCATTGTGTTTAATATCACCACCACTGAGAGGGGAGGGCTTGGGAAAGGGAGGGGGAGGGGGGGTAGCAGTCATATGACACTGAGCTTGTGTGTGTGTGTGGGAGAGACTGCTAAAAGCGATCAGGGGAGAGACGGAGGGGGGAAATTGCTTATGTTTTGCGGGTCAGTGCTCCTGTGCTCAGCTCACTAAAACCTTTCAATGAAGGGGGGGAGGGAGGAAGAGGGAAGGGCGTGAAGGAAGGGGGCCTTTGGCAGAATACAGATTTTCAACCCCCCCCCACCCCTCTCGTTCCCTCCCTCGTCTCTTGTCACCCTTTCTTCTCCTCCACACTCGCCCCCTCCCTCATGCTCTCTGTCCTCTAATCTCATCCCCTCCCTCTCCCACTTTTTCTCACCCTCCTCCCCTGCTCTTCTTTGCTATTCCTCCTTCATTTACCCTTTCCCCCCTCAGAGCCCAAGCGCTCGTCCCTAGATGTGTGCACGCGCATGTGTGTTTGTGTATGTTGGATGCACATTTCATTGACAGGCTGAGACTATAATGGACTCAACATGAAGCTTTAATCCATTAACAATAGGATCCGTTGGTCAGGAGGCCAGAGGGGGGGAGCTGTGTGTGTGTGTGTGCACGTGTGTGTTTTTGGGAGCGTGCGTGTGTGTGTGTGTGTGTGTGTGTGTGTGTGCACATGTGTGTAGAGGGATGCATGAGTGTTATGCAAGTAATACACACATGCATTTAGTTACACACTCACACACAGGCTTTTGCAGTCATTTACACACACACACACACACACACACACACACACACACACACACACACACACACACACACACACACACACACACACACACACACACACACACACACACACACACACACACACACACACACACACACACACACACACACACACACTGAGCCATGAGAGGGAGTACTGATAGATTTTAAGAGCCACTTAATGTAATCGTCAGCTTCAGAGGCGTGTGTGTGACTGGCTCTGGTCAAGTGAGAAAAGGGGTTTCTGTTGGAGTGTTCGTGCTGCTTAATTCATGCTGCTGTGAACTATTAACCTGTTTGCAAGTAAGAGTCTGTTTTTCTAACCCGACTGAAAAGCTGCTGTAATTAGTGGTAGATGGATCAGATGGTTTAGAGAGTTCATGAAAAATGCCCAACACAGCACAACCTGAACTATAAATGGCAAAATTGTCTCACCTCTGCAAAAAAAAAATCTCTTTTTTTCCCTCCAAACTATTTTCCTCTTTATCTATTTTCTTATTTCCTCTGCTCTCCTTCTACTCTCCTCTCTGCTTTCATCTGCAGAGTAACTCATCGCTGCCAGAAAGTCTCAGGAACTCAGATAAGCGACGAAACGGACCCGATTTTCAAAATGACTCAAAGAAACGCAAGGTGGAGGACAAGGACTCGAGCCACTATGTAAGATGTCTTTTTTCTGACTGTATGTTTGTTTGTGCAAAGGGATGTAAGAAAAACAATATTTATTTGTGTTGATTTGCAAACAATTTTTTAGTTATTGCACACATAATCACACATCAAATGTTAGTATACGTTTCAGTTGGTATTTTTTCAACTTGAATATTTAATTGCTAACTCTTGTAACCTCCTGCTAACTGATTGTTGTGGTTTGCAGGACAGCGACGGGGAGAAAAGCGATGATAATTTAGTGGTGGATGTATCGAATGAGGTCAGTATGTTTTAATATTTGTCGTTGTGGTTGTTTCCTGTAGGATAAATGTATAGGTATTACAGCTGTCTGTGGGGAATGGTTTCTTTTAAATGAACCACAATATATTCACAGTTGTCCATGGGATTGTTGCTATCATCATTTAGTGCAGTGCTTATGTTTTCAGGTAGTTAACTGAATCTTTGTCCCTCCACCAGGATCCAGCCTCCCCTCGCGGCACACCTATCCCCTCCCCAAGAGAAAATGGCCATGATAAAGCCCGTCTTCTCAAGAAAGACCCCAGTAGTCCAGCCTCTACTGCGTCCTCAGCCAGCTCCTCCTCCCTCAAGTCCAAAGAGATGGCATTGGTAGGAATGGACGAGACCCACTTTCACCTGTCTCCGCAGATAGTTGAATAGAAGAAAGATTAAATGATTGATAGGAGGAAACATGTGTCAGTAGTTAAATTTCTTGTTTGTTTCTAAATGTCTCTCTCTTTGTGGCAGCGAGACAAGGCAGGCACACCTGGGTTAAAGTCAAGCACGCCCACACCGAGAGGTGACTCCACCCCTGGTCCCAGCTCCACCCCTGGAATCCGGCCCAGTCTATCAAAACCCCTGTCCATGGAGATGCCACATCCAGCCAGTAAGTCCAGTAGAAGAGTTTGTAAATTAATGATATGATAGGTTGTGTTATTTCATGTGCTTATCTTTGCCAGAAGGCAATAAGTATTGTTTTCTGAATTGCCTCCAGGAAAATTCAGCCTTACTGTTAAGAGTCAAAAGGTCTTGGTTAAATGATGTAGTTCTTTTAGCTTGCTCTTAAAATTATGTTGTTTATAAATCTAATCACCTCATCATCTGATCCTGCAAATAATCTCAATTACGGTCAGAAATACCTAATGTTGGAGTTCACTTTGCACCATAGCCAAGGAAAGAATTTGAATCTAGAGTAAGTAGATACATCTGTATGGACAAGAATCAGGGTTCGTACAGGTGCTGGAAATCCTTGCTTGAAAAGTGCTTTAATTTGACTTTGGAAACGGTGTAAGAACCCTGAAGAATTGTCACAGACATGCTTAAGGGCGTCCACTTGTGAATAGTGTTAATTTCGTTGACTAAAACTATGACGAAATATGTTCGTCAACGACCTTTTTTTCCATGACGAAAACGAGACGATGACGAGACGGCACCGACGGCAGTAAACAATAACTGTAACGAAATCATCATGCAATATCGTTGACGAAAAGTGACGAGACGAAAATGTAGTTAACTAAATAAAAACTATGACAAAATCTCTCTTTACTTTCGTTGACGAAAAATGAGGAGACGAAATATTATCAAAGATAACGTTAAATCTCTGATAGTCAGTTTTTCTCCCAGCAGTTCCATTTCCGGTGCTGCGGCAGAGCAGCAGCTGTTTCTGTGCTGCGCGCGGCGGTACATTTGAATTACACCGGGCAGCGGCAGAATATGAACTGTCAGGAAGACTCGGGTCTAACTCATGGTCTAACTAACCTTATTTAACAGAAAATAAAATGGCAACAACAGGGCTTAGGAGCAGTGGTCGCGTTAACCGAATACCCCCCGTCAGCGTGAGTGAGTGATACATTGTGCACTCGACGGATAATAATGGATTATGACGGAAATGTTACGATCCTGTCCGTCAAAATGACTGACAACGAAAAAGTCTAAAGCCACCACTGCTTGGGAGAAAGAAACGATGTGATATTTGGGCCCATTTTCGCTACAATGAGGCGGAGAAAAAAAGAGAATGCATTGTTTTATCAGAAGGGAAGCAATGTGGCCATAACACAGCTGGTACAAACACCACAAACCTGACCAGATACTCTCTGCAAAGCTGCTCAATCATTCAACCTGTGTTTTTCATCAAATAAGGACAAGATATAATCCTATTTATTTATATACTAAAATGACAAATTATTGGTTTTGGCTAGACTAGTTTGACTGAAATGTTCTATGTAATCTGATGACTAAAAAAGACTCAACAGTTTTCATTGACTAAAAGACTAAAATAATTAGTTTTCTTTGACTAAAATAAGACTAAAATGCTCAGACTTTTAGTCGACTAAATCTTGACTAAAATGTTTACTGTTTTAGTCGACTAAAATAAGACTAAAATGCTCAGACTTTTAGTCGACTAAAACTTGACTAAATAAAAACAGGATGAAGGTGACTAAATATGACTAAAACTAAAAAGGAAATTTAACACAGGACTAAGACTAAAACTAAATAAAAAAATAGCTGACGAAATTAACACTACTTGTGATGGGATCATTGGGGTTGTTACCTGTATTTAATGTGTCTGTCCCTCCCCTCTCCTCCTCAGCTGCAGGTTTGAGGACCCCTCTTGCTGTACCCGGCCCGTACCCGGGTGCGTTTGGTATGTTGCCCCACGCAGCGGCGATGAACGGGGAGCTGGCAGGAGCAGCCGGAGCCGCGGCCTACGCTGCTGGATTGCACAACATGTCCCCTCAGATGAGTGCAGCAGCTGCGGCCGCTGTGGCAGCGTACGGCCGCTCACCCATGGTGAGTGAAAATGATTTGTGGTTTAGTTAAATAATAAATGATAATAAAACAATTAGAATAGATCTTCTGTTAGCTGCATGAAATATTGTGAGATTGTCTTTGTTCTGTTTGTGTACAGCAGGGGTGCCCAACCGGTCGATCGCGGGGAGATTCCCAGTCGATCGCGAGATGTGTCTAAAAATAGAACAACAATATTCTGTTTTATCGTTAATGTCCTATAACATAATCTTCCTGTGCCAGAATAATGTACTTGAACGCATCAAAGCTTTGTGATTGGCCGGCGTGACCCCATTTGTCTTGGCGTGGTTGTTGGGCAGTGGGCACTTTTTCGCAATTTCGCTGATGTTGTCCGTGGCAACAGGAGTGACAGTCCGCACACACACAAGACCGCAATTATGGCAGAAGCAAAAAAATCCCAAAATATATAATTTTCACTCCAAGTGGGAGGATGATTATTTTTGTATCTATTCCAATTCAAAGTCCGCCTGTCTCATCTGCAATGCGAGCCTGGCTTTATCGAAGAAGGGTAATTTAGGAGCGGCATTTCAAAACAGTGCACAAACGCTACGAGACGGAATTCCCTCCTAATTCTGCCCTACGCTCCCAAAAGGAGAGGGGCCTGAAAGGACAGCTAAATGCACAGCAGTCCATTTTCACCAGGCTCAACAACAAGAGCAAGGCTGCTACCATCGCATCTTAACGTGTCAGTCACGTTCTTGTGAAACACATGAAGTCTTTCAAAGACGGCGAAGTTCAGTAAGAAGCATTCCTGGAGGCTGCCGACGAGCTTTTTGGGGACAGTAAAAATAACAGAAGCATTTCAACAGATTTTTGATATAATAAAAACTCAAGTTAGATACCGTTATTAATCAGCTGTAAGTTTTAGTTTCTTTGAACTCATTCATTATAATTATTGTACAAAATGGTATAAGAATGCAAACTTAAATTGATTATAGTCTATTATCAATTCAGGTTAAGAAACTAGTGTTGCTTGCATCCTATTTTAAAGGCATTTCTTTTTATACTCGACTAAAATGCAACAAAAAAAGGGTTTGATTCTATTAATTTTGTCTTTTTTATTGCACTTTGGCAGCAGATTCCTGAGTAGCTTCAGATCTGAGTTGTCTTATTAGTAAGCCTAATTTATACTTTTGTAGCAACACTATTTTTATATAATGGCAAAGAAAGGGTTCAGAGTCTTTTCTTTTTTCCCTGTGTCATATGTGGCAGCACTGTTCAATGTTTCTTGAAAACATTACCCACTGTAGTGTGACATGTGAATAAATTCCAACTCTGTATCAACATCACTGTTGTGTAACTTCATTTAAATACTTGTATGTGTGTAGATTAGAAAGAGGTAAGATAAAGGATCTGCAGTATTTTATGAAGTATTAATCGTACAAAGGTCAGTTTTATTCAAGGAGAAGTGTGTATTTACCTGGTAGGCTGTCAGTAATGGCTACGCCTCTCTATTTGGACTGGTAGATCTCGGCCGACTGGCAACTTTAAAAGTAGCTCTCGGTTCAAAAAAGGTTGGGCACCCCTGGTGTACAGGAACATATTTAAACACAACAATAAAAGTAAAACTTTTTTTAGAGATGAAGTACAAGTCTGAAAAACAAAATCATTATTTAAAAGGTATTGAGTTTGAAGTCAGTTGTCACTTGAGCATGCTTTGGCAGAAACTCAAGATATATCATACCTCTGTGAAGTTGCATGGTAAAGGTGAGACAAGACGAGTTGATTTTTAAGTCATGCTTTCTGCTTTGGCCTTCGTCTTGGCTTATAAGTGTGTTCAACAGTCACTTCCTATTTGCTGTTCACCCTCAGGCACCCGGGCAACAGTTGTTGTATGCACAGTGCTCCCATCTCAGCCATGAAACCCTGTAACCTGCTCAAGGCAGATTTACAGCGGTTGTATGGTTTATCTTTCCATTTCTTTAAGATTGACCTTATTCCACTGAGAGAAAAAGTTCAGTGTGTTAGAGACTTTCATGTGTCCTTGCCATCCTTTCTGCTTTATGAACTTTTATTTCAGTTTAGTTCATATTTTGTCTACATACTGAGTTTCTTACAGAAAAGTGACTGATGCATACATTTCACCTTCCTTTCTTTCCTGCATCTACCTTTTTAGAACTCAAATAACTGAAAATCAGAATTATATTTACTTCATATTAATGTTTTAGCAGATTAAAAGATCAGGAAGTTTAGGGCTGGAGTTATGTTTGATTACTGGAAAGTGTCAATAGTGACACAGCTGTATTTTCTCTCATCTGTGCGTTTATTTGAGTATTTATACAGTGCTGGTTTGCATTTTGTTCAATCACCTCATTTCTCTTGACTGTATTTGCATAGTGTTCATTACGCTGTTTAAATAGGTTTAGTAGACTCACAGCTGTGTCTGTGTCTGGGCAACACTTGATAGAAACTCTGCGTGTGTGTCGCATGTACTGAAGGTTGTGCCTCTGTGTGTTTGCTTAAACTCGTCATTCAGAAAGGGAGTGTGTGTGTCTGTTTGCTTTGTGCTCACAAGTATTTGTGTTCTGTTCACGGGTTAATATTGACCTGTGAGCATTTTGCAATTGCCAATGGGTGTGTGTTTGCACTGTGATCATAACATGTCTGTGTTCTCTCCTCAAGGTTGGTTTTGATCCTCATTCTCACATGCGAATGCCTCCCAGTCTGTCAGGAATCCCTGGCGGCAAACCGTAAGTGTGAATGTGGTAGGGCTGCACCATACATCCATCCAGTAGTCGCATGGTCGCATTGTGTCTCATTGGGTCATTGCTCTACGATGATGTCCACAACTCGACCAATCAGTCTTTAAACACTGAGCCCAACTCGTTAACCTTGCTTTGTGGGCGTGGCTCATGTCAACACCCTTCATATCTGTTCGACTAATAAACTTTAAAGTTTAATGGAGCACAAAAGCTAGCTTCTCAATGTCACTTTAAAGTGTATCAGATAGATTTTACTTTTAAATGAAGCCACATTTTTTTACTGTTAATATTCCTGTATTTTTTCAAGTTGCAATATATATCAAGGAAAAATGCAACGTCAGTATTTTCCAATATTGTGAAGCGCTAGTTTGCAGTTGCTTGTTAGTTTGATGACTTATTGCCTGAAGCCACATGGATGAACCTTTATGTGAACCGCCTCTCAGGCACAGCTTTCTTGTCTCTTTTTATTTTACATTGTATTCTGTTATTATCCGTCTCTTTCATCTTTCCATCATGTATAACCGTCTCTCCTCCTTCTTCTTTGTGTTTTTAGGGCTTATTCTTTTCACGTGGCAGCGGATGGCCAGATGCAGCCGGTACCTTTCCCCCCGGATGCTTTGGTTGGCCCAGGGATTCCTCGCCACGCCCGTCAGATCAACACACTGAACCATGGAGAGGTGGTGTGCGCCGTTACCATCAGTAACCCCACCCGACACGTTTACACAGGAGGGAAGGGTTGCGTCAAGGTCTGGGACATTAGTCACCCCGGAAACAAGAGCCCAGTGTCGCAGTTGGACTGTCTGGTGAGTGTATATATATAATACTGTATAAAGTAGCTTTTTGGAGCGAGAACAACTATCATTTCTTCAGTCATGGTGCATGTCTTTTGAAAGGCAAAAAGTATGACCAAATATGTTAATTTAAACCTGGTTTTCCATAACTAACACGAGACAACCTTGACATGCAATATTGTAGACAAAAAAAAGAAATGTTTTATGAAATATTTGTATATTCATTTTCTGTCACTCTCTCGCTGTCAAACACAGTTAGTCTCGGGAAGATTCACACAGTTTGTTGTTGTTGGTGGGTTGGGTTGTTTATTTGTTTATGTTGGGCAGTGTTGATTGGCTCTTCTAATGGTGACCATGGAAGCCACTGATCCATCAGTAATGAGCACAGTCAGTGGAATTTGCCAAAGCAAAACTGCATTCCTAATTGTTTACCTGTGATTTTCATCTGGTAATGATAAGAAATAATTTGTTTGGTCTGGGACTAAGTTTATCAGCCTTTATCGACTCGGAGAGAGAAACCTTTTTGATAAAAAGTATTAACAAAAAATTTACGATTGTAATGACTTTTCTTTATGCAAAACATTAAATAAATAAACTTTTTTGTCTGCCACCCCAGAACCGAGATAATTACATCCGCTCTTGTCGTCTCCTGCCCGACGGTCGGACGCTGATAGTGGGAGGTGAGGCGAGCACGCTGTCAATCTGGGATTTGGCCACGCCCACTCCCAGGATTAAAGCGGAGTTAACATCATCGGCGCCGGCATGCTACGCTCTGGCCATCAGCCCCGACTCCAAGGTCTGCTTCTCCTGCTGCAGCGACGGAAACATTGCAGTCTGGGATTTACACAACCAGACACTGGTTAGGTAAGAGAGATCTTCAGTCTGAGTTTGTTCTCCATTCACCCATCATCCACACTTTGGACCCTCCTTTATAACCACACTCTCAGCCCTGGCTGTTTGGCTGCTGATACAAATATTCTTAGAGATTCACATTTTGGTAGTCTTTGATGCTTAACAATGGCCCAAGCAATCTCTCCTCCTCAGTATGACTTTTTTCAAACATTTATTTATTTATTTAACTGAGAAAGTATGTGTGTATACTGCAGGCAGTTCCAGGGCCACACAGATGGAGCCAGCTGTATTGACATCTCCAACGACGGCACCAAGCTGTGGACCGGAGGCCTCGATAACACCGTTCGCTCCTGGGATCTGAGAGAGGGACGGCAGCTGCAGCAGCATGACTTCACATCGCAGGTACACACTCATATCTCTATTTAATTACTCTTTCAAACATTTAAATGAGTGTCTCCAGAAAGACTGAATTAAATGTCAGCAGCCGTTCCAATGTAACATTTCCTGTCTCTTGTGTCCAGATCTTCTCTCTCGGCTACTGTCCGACAGGAGAGTGGCTCGCTGTGGGGATGGAGAGCAGCAACGTGGAGGTCCTTCATGTCACCAAGCCTGACAAATACCAGCTCCACCTGCATGAGAGCTGTGTGCTCTCCCTGCAGTTTGCCTCCTGTGGTAAGTAACTGGCTGTCTGGATCTCAGTCGATTTAGCTCTCGTTTTATATATTTTGTATGGCTTTGTAGTCTACGTGAAAGTAATACTTCATCTACAAAATGACGATTAGTAAACCAATTACTCTCCCTGTGTAAAAAACGTTTTGTCTCTTTGGCGAACAAAGAATCAAATAAACAGAGAGAAGTCTTAATGAATTAAAGGGAAATGGGCCTTGAGTTTCAATACATTAAAACGATATCAAAACATATGTTTGTAAAATTCTCACACAACTTGTGCATTATGATGCTAGTCTCATTTACCCAGACACTACTTGTACACACTCCTGCACAAACAGTTTCTGGATGTCATTACTTTCTGTTTTTGGAATCTTTGTTTACTTTAGAGGAAAAAGTTTTCTAAGAGTCCTCAAAGTCACACGGTCTGAGTATTTGATGTAGAAATCATAATGTTGTGGGTAAAGTATTTCTTGAAAACCATCTTTTAAAATTACAAGTTGAAATTGGTGCTAGAGGTAGGCAGGAAATTCATTATTTCTATTCTATTCCCCCTGCGATATTGTGGTAGTGCTAATGTGTTTTTCTCTACCCAGGTAAATGGTTTGTGAGCACAGGAAAGGACAACCTGCTGAATGCGTGGAGAACACCCTATGGAGCCAGCATATTCCAGGTTGGTACATTCATCACACCATTTATTAATTTATTAAGGAGAGGAAAAGCCTTCCACCAGCAAAGCATTCAGTGCAATATATAACTTGAAACCATACAGTTGTGCGTTGTCCTTAAAAAGAGCATTTTCTACTTTGACCAGTGAAAGTTACAAACATGCTTGCTGTTTGTATTATGCATTAGAATATAGCTTTTAGTGTGGAAACCCATCCTGTCTCATGTACTGCATCCCTGTAACAACGCTATTAAACTTCTTGTGATAGCTATTGATCTTTTCAATCATTCAGCAATATTGATTCCACTAAGAGTATAGCTTTACTTTTTTTAGAGTTGTAAAACGATAGTTACGGCTGTAACTACGGTTCTATGAGTCCCGGATGACCGCCAGAGGCGGTGCTTTAGCACTGGATATGTCCATCGCGCGCATGCGCAGCTCGAGTACCAATAACAACAAAGTCACCTGTGACCCACGTGACACCGGCTATATCAGCCGGTATTGTCAGAGGATCTGTTCCCCGAATCTTCTCGCGAGCACACAAGAATTCTGAGTGACAGGGAACTCTGGCGGTCATCCGGGACTCATAGAACCGTAGTTACAGCCGTAACTATCGTTCTATTTCGTCCCTACTGACCGCCAGAGGCGGTGCTTTAGCACTGGATGACCTATACCAACAATGTCATGAAGAATCCAAGCCCTTGCTCACCACTGGAAGCAACGGAGCTCGGCAAAAGGACCACGCCCAAAGAATGGGGAGTGGCGACATTGACCTGATGACAACTGGAGAATGTGCCAGAAGACGCCCACGACGCCGTGGCGCAGATGGTCTCCAGGGGCACCCCTCTCAGGGCAGCCCAATATGTTGAGATGCTCCTTGTAGAGTGGCATCTCAGCCTGGTGGCAGGGGGCGGCCACTGGCCCCGTAAGCCTGTGAGATGGTATCGACAACCCAGTGGGGAAGCCACTGGTTAGAGGGCCTAACCTCCTTTAGTGCCGCCAGGGCAAACTCAAGAGTTGCTCCTCCTGCCGTATACAGGCAGTAGCCTTGATATACGCCCTTTGGGCACCCCCCGGGCACAGCAACTTCGATGTGCCGTACTCCTGAATGTCAAAGCGTGCCAGCTGGGCAGGCTGATTGAAGTGAGTTTGTGGAAGGACCCCGGGCGGGAATGCCACATTTGCCCAAAGGGCAACGCATGAGAGTCCCACCTCGGGCATGTATTGTTTATGGAGAGGACATGCAACTCCCCGACTCACTTCCCTGAGGCTATGGCAAGCAGAAATGCTGCCTTTGTGGGCAGCCACCTAAGCCCCACCTGGGCCAGGGGCTCGAAGGGAGGAGGTGATAGGGCATCCGGCAGCCAAGGGCAGGTCCCAAGCCGGAGCCCTCGGGGTGCAAGGGGGACGCTGCCGTAAAGCCCCTCTCATAAAGAGGGACACCGACCTGTGGCACCCCGCCGTGGCGCCGTCAACCCGAACATGTCGGGCAGAATCGCAGCCACATAAATTCAGAGTGGAGTGAGAACGTCCACTATCTAGAAGGGACTGTTGTCTAAGCAACAATGTACATGCTGTCCCCAAGGAATACGCACATTCTTGCCCCCCAGTTGGGGTAGAAAGTGCGTGAGTGCAAGCTGCACGGCCCGAAGCTCTAGCACGTTGACCCGGCGCGCACTCTGCTGGGCAGACCACTGACCCTGAACGGTCCTGCCCTGCCGCACTGCACCCCACCCTGAGAGACATGCACCTATGGTGATGGTCTCCTGGCGGGATGGGATGGCGCCCATGGGCACGCCTACCAGAGATAGGCCCTGCCCCTCCAGCGTGACGGAGAGTGGAGCAATGCTGCGACACCCTGACTTCACTGTGCCTGTGCCACTTGACGTCCAAGTGAAGGCTGTTCAGCCACATCTGCATGGGGCACAACGACAGCGGGCCTAAGGGCCCAGCGGAGGGGGGGGGGGGGGGGGTTAGCAGCCCCTACACCGGGCCCAGGCTGAAGGGCCAAGAGGCGACTTCATCATGCCCCTATCGGCAGCTAGCCGATCCACTTTAGAGGACAGCCTATTTCTAGTCCTTCTATTGGGGGGAGCACACAAAGCCATCGCTCCCTCAAGTCGCCGGGAACGGCCGAATTGATCTGGAGGAGTACGTGACACGGAGAGGTGTCTGTTGGCTGCTGCCAGACGTTCCACCTCAGTGATTCGAGCCACTCTGAGCACCCGAGGCATGCAGCTACAGCTCATGCAGGCGCTTACCGTGAGAACCTCCCTCAGATGCTCGAATTTCGTCCCCACTGACCGCCAGAAGCGGCCGAGGCAGGAGGGGCAGCGGTCGTGGCCGTCCTCGGGCTCAAGAGAAACCCTACAGGCGCTACATGAATGAACCATTCTGTAGGTAGCCAGATGCAGCGTAGCCGGGAGCGGGTGCGGGAACACGCCTTCACCAGCTACCTGCTTAATGGAAAGAGTAGAGCGTTGCTGCTACTCGCCGAACAGAAAGAGGGATGTAATTACACCCACGTTACGGCAGAGGGAGCGGGAGCGGGATCACTGCCTTCACTGCCTTCACCTAGCTGGATTAGTAAATAAGGCAGTTTACCAAGAGCGGGGGCGAAAACACTGCCTTCACTGGCTGAGCTAGAGGCGAGTGCCAGATGCAGCGTAACCGGGAGCGGGTGCGGGAACACAGCCTTCACCAGCTACCTGCTTAACGGAACCAGGCAGTTTAGCGTCTACCAGGAGCGGGGGCGAGAACACTGCCTTCACTGGTTAAATTGAGACGAATGCCAGATGCAGCGTAACCGGGAGCGGGTGCGGGAACACAGCCTTCACCAGCTACCTGCTTAACAGAAAAACAAGGCAGTTTGGCGTCTACCAGGAGCGGGGGCAAGAACTGCCTTCACTGGTTGAGTTAGAGACGAATGCCAGATGCAGTGTAATCGGGAGCGGGTGCGGGAACACAGCCTTCACCGGCTACCTGCTTAACGGAGAAACAAGGCAGTTCCGCGTCTACCAGGAGCGGGGGCGAGAACACTGCCTTCACTGGTCGAGTTAGAGACGAATGCCAGATGCAGCGTAACCGGGAGCGGGTGCGGGAACACAGCCTTCACCGGCCACCTGCTTAACGGAAAAACGAGGCCGTTTGGAGTCTACCAGGAGTGGGGGCGAGAACTGCCTTCACTGGTTAAGTTGGAGTCGAACGCCAGATGCAGTGTAACCGGGAGCGGGAACACAGCCTTCACCGGCTACCTACTGAACGGGAAGAGTAGAGCGCTGCTACTACTCGCCGAACAGAAAAAGGGATGTAGCTACATCCGCATTACCGGTAGAGGGAGCGGGAGCGAGAGCACTGCCTTCACCTAGCTGGGTAAAAATAAAGAAGCTAACAGTATACGCAAGACGTTAGCCGAGCGGCTGCTGCTAACGATCAAGCGAGATCAAGTCAAATAACACCCATGTTTAAGACCAGATAACTAGCTTCTAAAGAATAGAATAGCACAGAGCCGTAGTTACAGCAGTAACCATGGCCAGGGCTCACACGGCATCTAACCGTAGTTACAGTAGTAACTATGGCCAGTACTTACACGGCTTAGCACCGTCGTTACAGTCGTAACTCTGGCCAGTACTTGCACGGCTTGGATACTTACACAGCATAGAGCCGTAGTTACAGTAGTAACTCTGGCCAGTACTTGCACGGCTTGGAACCGTAGTTACAGTAGTAACTATGGCCAGTACTTGCACGGCTTGGAACCGTAGTTACAGTAGTAACTATGGCCATTACACGGCATAGAGCCGTAGTTACGGTATTGCCTATGGCCAGTACGTGCACGGCTTGGAACCGTAGTTACAGTAGTAACTATGGCCAGTACTTACGGCTTAACCCCGTAGTTACAGTATTAACTATGGCCAGTACTTACACAGCTTGGAACCGTAGTTACAGTAGTAATTATGGCCAGTACTTACGGCTTAGGACCTTAGTTACAATAGTAACTGTGGCCGGTGCCTAAAAGTGTCAGCCAACGGCTGCCCACTAGACAATATAATATTGGGAGGATGAAATCCTCCTTAATGGCCATACATGCAGAGCACACGGCACACAGTGAAGATTGTTCTCTGCATATCGTCCTAGTGCTAGGAGTCTAGTACTAGGAGCAGTAAATACCACGATATAGCGCTACTGCAACCATACCATGCGTTTACCGGGAGCAGCAGCGAGAGCACTGCCCTCACCGGCTGAGTTAAATAATGAAGCTTAACCGTACATGCAAGGTGTTAGCCAAGCGGCTGCTGCTAACAATCAAGCAACCAAGTCAGAACACAATGTTAAGACCAGATAATTAGCTTCTAAGAAAGAGAACAGCCCGCATAGAACCGTGCCTGGTTACAGTAGTAACCGCACATGCCGAGCACACAGCACCCGCCGTGAAGATGTTCTCTGCATATCATCCTAGTGCTAGGAGTCTAGTACTAGGAGCAGTAATACAACGAACTAGCGCTACTGCAATCAAACCCTATGCTACAGGGAGCGGGAGCACTGCCCTGAGTTAATAGTTAAGCTCAACAGCAAGGTGTTAGCCAAGCGGCTGCTGCTAACAATCAAGCGACCAAGTCAGAACACAAATGTTAAGACCAGATAATAGCTTCTAGAAAATAGAAAGTACTTACCTTACTTTCTGCATCTAAACGAAAAACGGGTTTAAAGTATGACACTCTTGGCTTTCCATACTAAATCGAATGAGGGACGCAGCCAAAGCTGGGACTCAAATGCTAATGATAGCTCGGGCACAACGCCACAAGCAGAACTTTCAAAAGAGCATAAGGGCAACTTTATGGGAGAGGAAGCGGGAACACTGTCGTCACCAGAAAGTCTAAGCCACAAACAATAAGACGGTAATCAGGACAACTTGGCTGGGAGCGGGTGTGGAAACACAGCCATCGCTAGCAACAAGCTGACACAAACCTGTCTGTCGAGGCTCTGCACAGCCGGCGCAGCTCCTGGAGGACGCGTCTAACGACCCGTAGCTCCGACTGTCAGTCGCGAAGCTTCACGCGGCCAGCTGTTTGCAGAGAAATCCCTCCGATTAAACGTTCAAGCCTGAACGCTGTAGGCTACGAAAACGTAGCCACGGTACCCTCGCGCAGCGAGAAGATGAAAAGGAACAGATCCTCTGACAATACCGGCTGATATAGCCGGTGTCACGTGGGTCACAGGTGACTTTGTTGTTATTGGTACTCGAGCTGCGCATGCGCGCGATGGACATATCCAGTGCTAAAGCACCGCCTCTGGCGGTCAGTAGGGACGAAATAGAACCTTTAGTACTGTATTTCAAACAGTCAAGCAGGGAATAGTCTTTTTCTTTCTTCATTTGTGACTAACCTTTTTACCCGTTCTATGTATCCTTCTCTGTCCTCAGTCTAAAGAATCCTCCTCGGTGTTAAGCTGTGACATATCTGTGGACGACAAATACATCGTCACTGGTTCAGGGGACAAGAAGGCTACTGTTTACGAGGTCATCTACTAAAACTACGAAAAAAGAGAGCAAGGACATTTGTTCTTTCCAACACATCCGATATGTTTCTATACATTTTCAAGTGGAAATCATAAACATGAGTGACCTCGATGGCACATTCTGTTTACTGTTGCAACTGCTGAGGAGACGCAGAAAGGAGACAAACATTTTACACGCACATATCTGTTGTGTATGTAAACATGACTCCATATCAGCTGGGAATGAACTGGAGCAGCTGGGTGTTTAATCGAAGGAGAGGAACTATTTGGATGTTATCGGCTCTGCTGCTTTCTGCTACACGCTGCACTGGAATCAGTTACAGGGACCAAACAATCACTGAACCAAACGCATTGTTGTGACTGGGACCAGCTTTCTGGAGAACATGGCACTGACCTTTAGATTTTTGAACACTTGATTCTGTGTGACGACAGACCCTAGAATGAACACTCAAAACAGATGCTTGAATATGGAAACAAATGGCAGACGGAAAGAGGAGAATGTGGACCGAAACTGACAGAAATAGAGAGACGGAGGAGGACGGAACATGTTGCTTTGTATTTTGCTGCAAACGGATCTCTCTCACAGCCGGTTCATCTCTCTGCTTTGACTCTTTGACATTAGAACCTCAGTTTGCCGTTTGGATACGCGTCTGAAAAGAACTGTTTCTGTCAGAGGGAGCTCACTCACTAAACTGCACTGTGGAGGAAGCTGTCCACCTACATGCTGGGCACACACACACCATCACTGTTTAAACACACTGAACCCGCTGACCTGTCTAACATCAGTCTTTCACAATCAATTGTTTTTTGTGAAGGGTTATTTTGAACCTCATGAGGCAAAGTATGTTTTCATTCTTACCCATTTTAGACGCCACCATACACACAATAAATAGCTTACAAACAAAATAAGCTTTCAAGCATGTTGCTACAGAGGGCAATTAGTGCAAAACAGTTAAGTCGATTTAATAAATCCTCAAATTGCATTGATCGACTTTGTTATGCGTTTAGGAGAACCACAGTGTGTTTCATCAGATGCACATGACGGCCCCAACTTTACTCCAACTATTACTGAATTGACCAGGAAACATTTCAGACCCTCGGAATTGATCATTTGTCTCCCGTTTGATTTACAAATCAAATTGATATTGTTTATTGACCCCCTGCTGCAGTTAAATTGCCTGTGTTCCCTTTCACCATAGGTTCATTGGTTGAGTCTATAATGATTAAAAGGAAAAGATAATGTAAAATGCCCCATTCATTTAAAACATTATGACCCCCCCCCCCCTGCCTTTATCACTCTTTCAAACACATGATGTCTTACTGTACGGATGGTTGACCACGCTTCATAAACAGGGACCAACTACTTCTAAGAAGATCCTCTTGACAAGTGAATTAACCTTGTGTTCAAACAAGTGAAAAGTCCTGGCTACCATCCTCACAAAAAAACCATCTCAAAAACAGAATTGCCTTTTTTTTCTTTTAATACTGTTTCTGTTAATTTTCTTGAATGTGGTACACTTGTGAAATTGCCTTGAAAAGTACAACTGTCATGTTTTGTCTTTACAAAATTGAGGATAACAAGCAACAATCAATTATTTGTCCAGATGGATCTACAGAGAGAGATTCAGTTATATTTCAGCTTCAGGAAGGAGTTGCAGACATTTGAAACTCATTAATGTCATGACCTTGTGCTTGGTTTTTTGTCAGTTTCTTCTCTGTTGAATGTTTGTAAAAATGTGTATATATGTTTTTTTCTTACAGGACATGCTTTAGAAATAACAAACTGTTTTTGTACATCTTTTACATGGAAAATAAACGTCTAATCAGGAGAAATACTAAATGGTCTTAATGCTAGCTAATCTAAAATGATTGAAATATCTAGACAATAAATGTGTTTTTTTGTAACTGGAGTGGTCTTTGACTTTCTGGGTTGGACACGTTAGGACATTGATACAAATCTTTTAGATCCATTACAGATAACCGGTGGAGGCTTTCAGAATCCACATTGGAAACAGAAATATATTTAGATTCAAGACATTAAAAAAAACATGGTTAAAGTGAACTAGTGCCTTATCCTTCCTCATGGAAGTATGACTGAACTTATAAATGCTCAGTTGCCAACAGAGGATAAAAGCTGCCCTCAACTGGCTTTGAAAAAAATGCATTACTTATTACAGCATAAAGGAGTAAATAGACTTCTGCATCAGATCAGAACTGTTAATCCCTATTGTAATGTTACTTTCCATATTAAGGGGTTATCAATCTGAATGTGCGCGCGCGTGTGCCGTCGTTGGAGAGGTCAATACAGCTGGCTCCATCTGTGTGGCCCTGGAACTGCCTGCAGTATACACACATACTTTCTCAGTTAAATAAATAACGCACACAACCTCAGCTGGAGATATGTGCGATATATATGACAATCAGGTTTCTTCAGAAGGAATCAAACACACTTTTTTATTTTTTTATTCCTCAGGCTCGAAAAGGAAACACTCTTTTGCATTTACAAAAACGTTTTCTTTAACCGGACTACTGCTCAATCCTGGAAGTCATGCAGTAACACTGTGGCTTTGTTTATCCTGTGGAAACACATGACCTGCCTTCATTGTTTTCCTGCTCTCCGGTTCAGCTCCAGCCTGAAAAGCTTCAAGTGATTAAAGGCAAAGAATGATATGCTGGGTACACTCAACCATCATGGGCTGTTTCAGTGTGCAGGAAAGACGTGCTACCGGTGAGATTTGTGTGTTTTCTTCAACCATATGTGGTATTGATATGGAGGTATAGATAGTAGCAGAACAGAGCAGCTGTTCAAATCCACTCTGTGTTGAATAACCAAGTCCAATCCCCTGCTTAATACTAACACCCACAACAAACAGACTCTCTCTCCCCTGATGTAAACTGTAAATCTGATGAATTACTATGAATACATAATTCTCTGAATCCCCGGCTCTCGTACATTCACAAACACTTGCACAACCACACACACACAGTGTTGTACAGTATGAGGTGATTATGTGGCAATTACAGCAGTCACAGTGAAAACATAAGAGCTGATCCTTGGAGAAAAGGAAATGTCACTCCAAGTTTTCAGTCCGTCCAGAGATTTCTGAGCTCTGAATCACAGTGTTCTCTTTTGATCATCAACGCTGCTGCCGCTCTCCGATACACAGGCGGATTATTCCCCCTAAATCTCCCAAATCCCTAATCCTATTTATCTCAACGCCACACAAAAAAGGTGCTCTCTTCCCACTGCTCAGTTTATATGTACAGTACGGATGTGAGTATATTTGTGTTTCTACATTTACGAGGACCACATCAGGACACGCAGTAGTGACATTTCAAGCAGTGCTCACGTTAAAAAGACTCATTTTAACACCTTAGGTTTTAATGTAGAGGAATCATTTATATTCATTCTTATTTTAATCGGAAATACATCTATGAACAAAGCGTGTGTCATATGGTGTATGGTATATTGTTAGAATTATTAAAGACCGATATAAATACGATACTATAAAACCAACTTTACTTAAATAATAAAACCAGCTCTGACTGGGGATCCCAAGGCGCTCCCAGGCCAGCGAAGAGATATAATCCCTCCACCTGGTCCTAGGTCTACCCCTTGGTCTCTTCCCAGCTGGACGTGCCTGGAACACCTCCCTAGGGAGGCGCCCAGGTGGCATCCTAACTAGGTGCCCGAACCACCTCAACTGGCTCCTTTCGACGCCAAACAAACAAATACATATTTCTTTCAACAAAATAGATTGTTTTAATGAAACAATCTGGAAAGACAAATGATAGCTCATAAAGTTATTACTTATATGTTTGCAAACATTTGTCTATCTCCTGCAGTCACAGAGCAAATATAGCATTTATTTAGAGTCTTTGTTTCTTCCCACATTTTAAACATATCCACAAACTCCTGAGTTAATATGTTCACCAGCTGTTCCCTCTCTTTGTATCGTTTGGTTTAGAGCAGGTTGGTTTGCTAATAAGAGCAGTGAAAGCAAACCAAGAGTACCGAATATTGCTCAAAAATCGAAACACCCAAAACATAATAACACTGCAGGCACGGATTCATCCTCACTTTGAACGACAACTTTTAGATAGTCATTTGATATCGTGACCATACAAGTGTTTACCAGTGTGTCTTTAACTTGATGAATGACAGGCTATACTATTTATAAAATGTCCCATAAGCATTCTCGCCTGTGTTTCTGCTGATGATCTCTAAACCTATTAATTGATTGATTTTTTCTCGTTTTATTTCAGCTCCATTCAACCTTGAGGATGTTGTTTTTCATCCAGCATAATGAAAGTAAGGCTTAATTTCCCTGTAATGCTGTTTAGATGTTCTTCCCTGAGTTTGTACATACAGCCTGCAGTAGAACAGGAGAAGGAGGTAAGCTACAATGCACCCAGATTAAATTGAATTCACACAAATACAAGCAGGCGGATAATGAGAGTGCAGCTGCTGCCTTTGTGAATAAAAGCTGCCTTTAAAACCATCACATCCTGTTATGCTGTCTTCAAGCCTCCTCCTCCTCTTTTCTTTCTCCTCCTTTCTCTCGTCCTCCACTCAGCCTCCTTTATGTTTCCCTCCTCCCTCTCTCCTACCTTCTGCCAAAGTCTTCCAAAATGATTTCCCTTTTCTTATTTTTTCCCCCGTTTTGTCCCTCCAGGCCCAACACCACCTCCTTCACTCATCTTTCCCTTTGTTTTCCACAAGTACCTGGTTATCTTTTATTTGGTAAATGGATTTTCTCTCCTCTTCTCTCAGGGAATATTCTCCCTCCTCTCCTCTATCTCCCCTAAGCCTATTTGCCGTTTCCTCTTTTCCCCCAACCTCCCCAGGTAACCCAATGTATTTGGCACCTGTGTGTGTGTGTTTGTTTGTGTGTGTGTGTGTGTGTGTGTGTGTGTGTGTGTGTGTGTGTGTGTGTGTATATGTCGTGTGTGTGTGTGTGTGTGTGCGTGTGCGTGCGTGCGTGCTAATGAGCTTAGAGCTGTCTCCCTCCCAAGGTGAGGTGCCATGCTGAGGTGATCAGCGCTGCTGGAGCTGCAGGTATCAACCTCAAACACCTGCCTGTTTGAGCACGGCTACACACACACACACACACACACACACACACACACACACACACACACACACACACACACACACACACACACACACACACACACACACACACACAGAGAGAAGAATAAAATAATTTCCTCCCTTTTTCTCTCACACTCGTTCAAAAATAAATGCGGAATAAATCTTTACTTTTCTCTCTCACATACAAACAGTATATGAACACACACAACAGTATTTTCACACACACACACACACACACACACACACACACACACACACACACACACACACACACACACACACACACACACACACACACACACACACACACACACACACACACACACACACACACACACACACACACACACACACAGCTGGCTGCTGCACAAGGGCGATAGCAAAACTCTAACTCTGTCCTGTCAACATGCAGGATAATCAGCTGCTGGGGATTGTGGGTAAACTGTAATAATCCCTCGCATGGAATATGGAAAGCATCAGAGAGTTATTCAATAGGACAGAGATAAAGGTGTATGTGTGTGCGTGTGTGTGTGAGATTTTTCCATATTTAATATCCATCTCCACCTGACACACACACACACACACACACACACACACACACACACACACACACACACACACACACACACACACACACACACACACACACACACACACACACACACACACACACACACACACACACACACACACACACACACACACACACACACACACACACTAAACATCAGCCCAGCCCCCTTCCCGAGAACCTGCAGCTGCTGGAACACTCCCTGTCAGATTCACTAAGTCTTAATTAAGAACAACATCCAGAACAAGCTTCATTTAGTCAGAGGAACACCGGGGAATACTGCATCATATTTACCTGTCAGGAGGCAAAGGCTTTCCAGACCAAAGCCTCACATCTTTATCGTCCAGTGTCACAATCACATTAGGGTGTAGCTATGGGAATGCTCTTGATGTAGATCCATTTTGTAACCGTAAAACTTGTAAAAGGACAGTTTGCAGAGGAGGTCCCAAGGTTCAGAGAAGAATTGAATGTACATGTAATGTCACTGTGTTTGTATATGGTTATGACTCTAGGGAGAGCGCTGTCTCTCTGTAGAAAAACCCCTTCTGAAAATAAATCCCAGTTTTCTATAGGGTTTTATAAACACTGCTCCTCTTGAAACCATACTGGATCATTTGTCAGTATTGTAATGACTGTCTGCAGATCTGCACTGAATAATAATGAGATGATCATTAATTAGTATTCTTTACAACTAAGACTAAGAATCATTATGAACTTTTTTCCTTATAATTTGAAATATATAAAATATATTGACATGCATTTTATTTGTGTTTCTCATGATCAGATTAAGAATATAAATATTTCCATTCAAACTTCAATAAGGTGAGTGACTGGGAGGTGCGGTTTACGTAGACATAAGTGACTTAATCATTTATTAAACAGGATATCAGCTTATATTCACAGTTTATATCGTTTGTATGTGACCGCTCTAAATCATAGTTTAGTAATGTCAACTTGAATTATGTTCTGTCATTAATGGTAGTGCAAGTTAGTGAACAACTCGACAGTTAATTGTGGAAAAAATATGGAAAAGGTATTTTGTTGTGTGCACCTTTCCTTAGTGACCTTCAATTTTATACTCGCTTCTTAAAGTCATTTTATGTATGTATAAACTCTGGTACAGCATATCATAAAGAAAGTCACCGTGTAGCATGCCATAAAAAGTCATTACAAGTAATAATAACCTAAAATATATCATAACAAATAATGGTAAAGAATGTCAAAGTATAGTATAATGTAGAAAGCAGTCATTACAAAGTTATTGTGTAGATATTAAAAGACAAAACAAAGTTAAATTCCTTCATGGATTGTGTCTAAACTGATCTTTTGATTTGTGACAACTATGCATCTCAGAAAAGTGGCAAGCAGTTTTCAGACACACAACTCCAGGGACGCTTGCCCCGAGGTTTGAAGAATTATCATTAGCCTATAAACTCATCAGAGACATCGATTACCTACTATAATGCAAAACGCACACGCACGCACGCACGCACACGTCTATGCCTCTCTACGTGTACTTTTTTGACTGTCCCACTTCTTTGGTCCCACATCAATAGTCCACAGATAGAAGATAAAGGAATAAGAAACTTTCTCATAAATCATCAGGATAGAAAGGAAATTAAAGCTCTTTTTTTTCTCCCTCTGCGTGATGCTAATCCTCTATCTTTATTCTTTCAGTGTCTAGTACACACAAACACATGCAAACAATCAGGAAGGCAACACCCAAAATGTTCCATAATTATGCCAGAGGAAACAGCTAACAGCGGATACAGATCCTAAACGGTGCGAGTCCTCTCCAGAGTCCGGATTTTCAAGGGTTTTAATCAGTTAAATATGTGCACGGCTACGTGGCTAATCTGTTGGTTAATCTCACTAACAATTTGTATGGGATTGCTCGCTGCGGCAAGGATTACCGCACCACATATCACAACCTGATTTCCATAATCCTCCTCTTCTGATAAAACTCTGTTTGTCCCCCATCCCGTCCTTTTGTCAGACTGTGAAACATCACCCATTTCTTTATTTTTGTTGTATAGTTACTTTAAAGGCATTCTTTTTTTATTTGTCAGTGTCTCACTCAAACATTCACATGAAAAAAAGGACAGGTTCATACATTATTTTACCTCTTATTGCTTTCTGTTATTTTTGGAATAGTTTTTCATCATCACAAATGAAATATGAACAAATACATTCCGAGTCTGAACAGGAGGTATCATTAGTATTAACTGATTGGTTGCCTATTTTGAAAAGTATACTCTGGAGACTTCCATCGATACGACTCAGTACAATACTGACAACATTCAGCCTTTTTCCTGACAAGTTATAGCTTTATATGATTGGTACTGGATTCCTCAGGTCTTTGTATTAAAGGATACCAACTACATGCAGCCTAAGAGACATTGGTTGTCATTACTGATTTTACTTTTGCCCTTTTTCTCTTGATGAATGTGACACAGTTTTCCACATTTACAACGGTTAGAAGTTAGAAGTATAAGGTTTGTGTTGGATGTGTAAATGGCGCAGATTTGAAACTGTGATGAGACTCGTTTTGGCAGTATGTGTTGAAAAGTCTATGCCTGAAATATCAAAGGAGAAATAAGTGAACAGTTTATTTTTAGAAATACATTTTTTTAACCCTTATGTTCACATTTCGCACCCTTTGGTAATGTTCGGGTCAAATTGACCCGGGGCATATTTCAGGGTTTAAAAAAAAGACAGAACTAAATTCAACATGCACAATTCCTTATATATATTGTCTTTAACTCATACCCCAACAATATAAATGAAATATATGATTAGTTTTTGAAAATACTCTTTGCTGGATCAAATGTAACAATGGAAGTGTCCATCGTTTTTTGTGATAAAAATGTAATTTATGTTAAAAAAAATAGACTGTAATAAAAACTAAGTTTACATTTTGCTCATGCTTTTCTAGGACAAATGTAAATGAAACATTTTTTCATTAATGTTTATTATTTTTAATCTGTCATATACTGTAATAATCAAAGCCCTGAAGGAAATAAAGCAATTTATCAGCAATTGGAACACAAGAACCACACAGCCAAAAGAATTTGGCTGTGAAATATAGAGGGAATGAAACATCCATATAAATTACATAGAACAGATATAAACACAAAGCAAATAAAAACAATTAATAGTCACTATTCATAAAATATAGTATATCCGAAAAATATATTGATGAAGTGACGCTGCAGAACATCATGTGAGTCAATGGGCAAGTCCGTTTAGGAAACACATGATGTGCAGAACTTCTTCGTGTGTATAGCACAGATGTACTTGTTGCAGTTGCTGCATGTAGTCTGTGTCTTTGATGCCTTTGAGGGTCCACAGACCTCACAGCTGGCTGTGGGGGTCCTTCAGCGGCTGGCTGTGGGGGTCTTCCAGCAGCTGGCTCTGAGTCAAGTTCATCTTCCAATTTGCTGTCAAATTCTGAGCCTCCACATTATCCTCATCTTCAGAAATGTCTTCCTGTCCCACTTCACCGTGTTCTTCTAATGCATTCCACTCACTCTCATCCATTATTAGCTCCAAGGCTCTGAGCAGAATATCTTTTGGCCATTTTGCTGGTAGATAATTGTAGTTCTGCACTACACTGTAATGTGAGGTTATGTCTCTGTTTAGTCCCTCCTCCGGCGTGCAGGTGCGAGGGGGACAGTGCGAGAACATTTAAAATGTTTATACATTTCTGGAAGATCTAAAATGTTTATAATGTTCTAGGATAGTTTTGTGTACACACTACAAAGGGTAAAGATCAAGGGAAAACAGGATCAAACAGCTTCTCTGTACATACGATTGTGTGTGTGTGTGTGTGTGTGTGTGTGTGTGTGTGTGTGTGTGTGTGTGTGTGTGTGTGTGTGTGTGTGTGTGTGTGTGTGTGTGTGTGTGTCTTTAGTTTGTGTGTTTTTGTGTGTTTTTCTCTGTCTCTCTGTCCTGGTATTGTATCCGGGTCAGATTGACCCGAACCTCTTATGAAGGACATAAATGCGGGTGGGCATTTTTTCATAAGTGGAAACAAATTAAAACAATTCCACATGTCCTTCACAATAAATAAGCCCCGGCCATTGAGTTTCAGGTTGAACGAAAATATCCTTATATTTTTTTTTATTCATTGAAAATGGAAATCGGGTCAATTTGACCCGAACACCACACAAGGGTTAAGTCAATTTATAGTTATCAAGGTGATTAAACTAATAAGAATACATTTTTACTCTGTACCCTTGAAGACAACATTTTGTATGTTGTGTACATGTGTGTCTGTGCAACATATTTGCCAGTGTGATTTATTCTTTTTAATCTCTTGCTGTCTCTCTCCACTAGCCTCCATTTTCTGCTCCGAGGGTCCGGAGAATCCCCTCATGGGGAGAGAAGCTATGATAAAGTAAGCAGAGGAGATGTGGGGGAGGGAAAGAGGAGGAAAAAGAGAAAAATAGAAGGAGGGGAGGTGAGGACGTTGGAGACAGATAAAGGCTGAGAATTAGGATGGGAGTTGAATATGATCAGGGGAGGAGAGACAGAGGAACGGCTGTCAGGGGAGAGAGAACAAGGGGAGGGAGGGGGAGAGCAGGGGAAGGAGCGCAGACGTTCAGCTGTAGAATGGGGCTTTAACTGTATTACATTCTAGCAGCTCCATCTCCATCACTTTGTGGGTGTAAGCTCATGTGTTTACTTGAAGACCGTGTGTGTGTGTGTGTGTGTGTGTGTGTGTGTGTGTGTGTGTGTGTGTGTGTGTGTGTGTGTGTGTGTGTGTGTGTGTGTGTGTGTGTGTGTGTGTGTGTCACCCCCTTGGGGCCCTTTTCTCTGTCAGTGCTCAGCCATAATCAGCCTCTATCTCTCTCCTGATCCATCTCCACCTATGCGTCTCCCCTGTCACTATCACCCACGTCCCCCCGACTCTCTCCTCTATTTTTCCTCACACCCACTCCTCCCACTTCACACTCTCAGATAGTGTAGACCACTGTGTGTGTCCTTGTGTGTGTGTGTGTGTGTGTGTGTGTGTGTGTGTGTGTGTGTGTGTGTGTGTGTGTGTGTGTGTGTGTGTGTGTGTGTGTGTGTGTGTGTGTGTGTGTGTGTGTGTGTGAATCGATTCAGCCTCTGCCCTTTCTAAGCATTCTACAAGCTCCATTGACCTCTCACTCTCCACTGAGCAGCATCTGTTTCACACTCCACTACGGCTGTATGCCATATCACTCCATCTCTCTCTCTCTCTCTCTCTCTCTCTCTCTCTCTCTCTCTCTCTCTCTCTCTCTCTCTCTGCATTCACACGTCCCTCTGTCTTTGGCTGTCCTCTCTCTTTTGTCTTTTACTGCTTCCGTTATTCTCACACTGTTTTGCAAATCTGATCTCTTTCAAGCTTCTTTAACCCTCTGTTTTGTATCTCTCTCCAACCCCTCCATGCTTTCTATTGATTGATAATCGGTTGGACTGAATGAAAATCTTAAGAGTTTGCAGTCCATCGATAAAAGGGGTTTTTGATGGCTTCCTCGTGGGATATTGGGGTTTAAAGGGTTTAAAAGTCTAATTGAACAATGGCTTATGGTTTCCGACTGAGCATTGGTCAGATGGGACAGTTGTGGTTTGCATTAAATACAGTAAACATGGCTTTTTACCACCTTTCTTGAACTTTGACCAGGTGCAATGAGTTCCTAAACAAACCCTAACTACACCGAACAAAAATATAAATGCAACACTTTTGTTTTTGCTCCCATTTTTCATGAGATGAACTCAAAGATCTAAAACATTTTCTATATACACAAAATAACCATTTCACCATGGGCCACTCGATTCACAACATTACCCTAACCCTAACCCTAATCCTACCCCTCACACCAGATACTGACTGGTTTTCGGACCCCCCCAATAAAGCAAAAATGCACGTTTCAGAGTGGCCTTTTATTGTGGCCAGCCTAAGGCACACCTGTGCAATAATCATGCTGTCTCATCAGCATCTTGATATGCCACACCTGTGAGGTGGGATGGATTATCTCGGCAAAGGAGAAGTGCTCACTATCACAGATTTTTTCAGATTTGTGAACATTTGAGAGAAATGGTTATTTTGTGTATATAGAAAATGTTTTAGATCTTTGAGTTCATCTCATGAAAAATGGGAGCAAAAACAAAAATGTTGCGTTTATATTTTTGTTCAGTGTAAGTTAAATCTGGGTTGTTTTGACATGAGCGTATAGAAACACAAGTGACATTTGTTTTACTAAAAAGTTCCAAAAGTATTTCATAATTGTTGCTGGTCATTGGCCTAACCACACAATTAATAACAATAAGACAAGCAGGACAATGATGAGGACAAAAAGCAGGATAACAACAAAAAACTTGATTAATACAAAAATAAATACAAAAAGTATGAATTTAAATAATATACAATTGGAGTAGTTTGGGTTTATGGACTGAAAGCACCTGCATTTGTATAGTCAACAAATACATGCCAATCGGTAGATTCGCTCGCTCAGCAAAACCAAAAAATTGTTAATGCTTTCACATAGAATTCACTTTAGGTTGATTTTTGTCAAACAGATGTGTGCTGCTGACCATTTGAGATCCTTTGAAAGGCCAAAATAGAGATATCTGTCACTTTACTTGCTAGCTGTGGTGCACAACCTTGTCTTCATTCAAAACACCAGTAGGGAGGTCCATTTAGAGGTCAACAAATCCAGCCACAACTACCAATATCTTCTGCATTACCTTCAAATGTAGTTGTCATCAGACTTTCAGCCCCACGTCTTTGACACTTACGGATGACAACATTTTGCTATAACAGTTTCAGTATGTCCTTGAGAATGTTGACGTTTTCCCAATGAAGCCAGCTCAACCCCATCAGCGGCAGAAAGTCATGCAATCATAACCAGACTGGAAACCCCTCTACCTGCTTAACGAAATTGAAATAACTACAGGCCTTCGCATGATAAAGGTTGCCTCAGAGCTGGTTCTTTTGATAACATATGAAACGGTAAACAGAAAGGCCTTTGTTTGTCATCACAGTGCTGTCAGGTAGCACTGACTCTGAATAAAGGCAGTTAGTGCATCACTAATTTCCCCAGGAGACACTGCAAGACGGGCTGTGGCTCACAGCTCAGAGAGGAGATAATTACTGTTTCCTCCTCACCTCTCTTCCTCTACACCCCCTCCATCTCTCCATCCCTCTCTCAACGTTCTCTTATTTTCCTCTGCTGCTCTTCCTCTCCAGCTGAGTGATTACCCCTCATTAAAAATCAGAATAAAACATTGTTAGCGCAGATCGTTAGGGTGCTCTCTCCCGCCTCTCTCTCACCCACTACTCTGTCGTTAGCACTCAACACCGGCGCTAAACGAGCGGCCTTTGAGGAATGTTATTCTAATTCCAATTAGCTCTTCAGGCTTGGAGGAGAGCCAAGTCCCAGAGAAAAACACTAAAGCTACGCGCACGCGCGCACCAATAAGAGCAAAGAAGGGCACACACAGAAGAGCAAGCACACATGCTTGAAACAAAGCACACACACACACACACACACACACACACACACACACACACACACACACACACACACACACACGCGCGCGCGCACGCATAAATAAATACAGTGAAGTGACATGCACGCTCATTTTCAAGAGACCCAACACACACTGAATACTCTGAGAATAGCAGCGGCTAATGGCTTTGGCAGCACTCTCACAGGGACCTGAAGAGCAATTAGGCTCCAAACTACACATTGTAAATCCCCTCTGATTACTGTGCGAGTGTGTGTTTGTTTGTGTGTGTGTGTGTGTGTGTGTGTGTATGTGTGTGTGTTAAGCGCTGTTTATCTGCCACCAATTACCTTGCCCTGCCACAAGAGACGCACACTATATAAATGGAATCTATAAACACACACACACACACACACACACACACACACACACACACACACACACACACACACACACACACACACACACACACACACACACACACACACACACACACACACACACACACACACACACAGACAGACACACAGACACACAGACACACAGACACACACACACACACACACACACACACGTTTATGCACTCAGGTAAATGTGCACAGTCATACAGCGAGTGAGCAGGACAAACACACCAAACACACAATGTCCACAGACACACACAATGAACTGCCACACACACACACACACACACACACACACACACACACACACACACACACACACACACACACACACACACACACACACACACACACACACACACACACACACACACACACACACACACACACACACACACACACACACACACACACACACACACACACACAGAGAAGCTGTCTTATCAGTTTATGTTGGTGTGACTGGAGGATTTAGTCACATGACCTGCAAGACAGGAGCAGCCAGGCGCCAAAACTAATTTCCACCTTCAAAGACTCCCTTATCTCCTCAGACGCCGTGTGTGTATATGTGTGTATATATGTGTGTGTGCAGATGTGTGTGTGTGTGTGTGTGTGTGTGCGCGTGCATATAAGTGTATGATAGCGAGTGTGTGTGCATGGGTGTGTGTGTGGTTGATGATCTGATGTCCTCTGACAGAAAGACTTGCAGCAAATCATGTATCACTGTCGCATCTTCACACACACACACACACACACACACACACACACACACACACACACACACACACACACACACACACACACACACACACACACACACACACACACACACACACACACACACACACACACACACACACACACACACACACACACACACACACACACCAGGAGAGTTAGATAGAGAGAGACAGACAGATAGATGGACAGATCGGGAGAAAGCAGTGCGGGGGGAGGAGGAGACAGTGAGGGGAATAGCATATAGTGAGAGATGTGAAGCGTGGAAAGAGATGGAGGGAGAGATGGTTTTAAGAGGGAGGGAGACACAAAGAATAGCCGCATCTGATTCACTGTCATATTGCTTTCCAACAACAGATAAAAAACCTTCGGTCTTGACAAGGCTCAAAAGTTCAGGAGAAACAGAGACGAAATAACAACAATAACAACATTTTTTCCAAAAGTTTGACAGTGAAGCAAATCTTTCACACAACCTGTGGGTGAAAACATCAAAGGTGCGCACGAGCAGAAAACAACCAGCTTACAAACTCCACACCTGGAGGTACGAGGTTTTCCAGTGACAGCGGTGGTGTGTTGTATATTTCATGGTGCTCTTTTGAAGTTGTCCTTACATTTTCCACCGGCTCTTCAAAGGTCGAGACTGCAACTGTGTTTCATCATCCCACCCCCAGACCCCCACCCCCCACTGAACACCATGACTTTCTCCATCTCCTCACCACTCGCACTGATGTTTCACTCATGTTGTATTCCCTCTCTTCTTTTCTGGCTCTTTCCCTGTCAGCCTTTATTTCTCTCACATCAAATGAAAATCAAAATGAAATTAAGTCATAGTTAATGCTCGGGGACTGATCTGCGGCACAACGACAGCGAAGAGTAGAGAGAGAAGAAAAGGGCATGTGCCTTCCTGACCTACATGGTAACCCACAAATCAAAAAGAGAGACCAAAGGAGGATATAAACGCTGTGTGTATGTGGTTGTTAAGGCGCGAACAATATATATGCTATGTGCTTGACATATGCATGTATCACGCTGTATGTAACAGCTCATGTTTAAGTGAACACTTGTGCTTCCTGGATTCATTACTTCCAGTCTAATTGTTTACTAGGAACCATTTAACCATAAATAGCTGTATAATGTAAAATAATTGATCATCAGGTGAGTGAGAGTGACGACTCCATCATTAGCTCTAATTGCTCTGCTAATGATGCACACAGAGTCAGATGGGGGGGGGGGGGTTGTGTGCACATAAACTGTGTGACCCATTTCTTAATATGTGTCCTTGAGTGAGTGATGTGTGTGTACAATTTGATGTCCATAGCATAGCATATCCATTAACATCCTCCTGACCTGGAGCTGTTCCAGCCAATCAGATTTTAGTGTGCTGTCAGCAGGTGTCGTCAGCTCGCTGTGAGATTTATCAAAGTGACGGTGCGCACAACGCTGCACGACAGCAGCATTTCTCTCTCTCTCATTGTCTATTCTTTCTTACTGTGCACCACACACACTACGCAAACAAACACACACACACACACACACACACACACACACACACACACACACACACACACACACACACACACACACACACACACACACACACACACACACACACACACACACACACACACACACACACACACACACACACACACACACACACACACACACACACACACACACACACACACACACAGGGCACCACATGGGAGTCACATCAACATCAATTCGTTTTTGCAGAAGCAAAGGAAGCTCATGCTTAAGAAGAGGAATGTACTAGAGTGACATTAGCAACAAACGGATGATAATAAGGAGAGGAGGAAGAAATATAGCTCAGAGCGCTTAACACTAATGAGAAGCTAGAAAAACATAAACGAGAAAACGTTTGAGCTTAATAAATAAGCACAAAGACAATGACAAGGGACTAATACAGAATAACATCAATAATGGTAATGGTTATGAAAGGACAAGATTGGGAGTAATTTAGGAAAGCTAAATAATTCAAATTAAACTTAAACAGTTAATTACAACGCTTATCTTTTATAATTTTGCCCACTATTGTTATTTGAAATATTAACATTACTTGAGCAATTAGCAAAATAGTTACACAGCAGAATTTTTAACAAGAAGTAGTGATAGGTTGAAGATCATATGAGTCGACTTTCAACCTGTAAAACTCCAAGCTAGCCAAATGTAATAGTAAAATAAACTATAGGCAACGAGTCATTTGAACCTTTTCATTGTCAATTTTGCAATCAAGCATACATTCAATGTGTGCTCACTAAGTGGTTTAAAACAATCTAGCTAAACTAACGTCTTTACTGCCATGCTGTTGTGCGTAGACGGCTCTGCTAGATTGTTCCCTAGTTCAGGGCTGCAGTCGGATAGTTTACAAATCAGCTCCTAAGTTCTAACCCTATCGTCTATTCCTTGACCTCTGAGTGAAACGTCACGGGGTTAAGGGATAGTGGATAGGAGAATTCAAAAGGACTTAGGAGAAGAGACTGCGGTACTTTAGAGCAGTGGTTCCCAAACTTTTTGTGCCCAAGGCACACCAAAGGACAAGTAAAAATCTCAAGGCACACCTATTGTGCAAAATAGCCCTTATAACACGTGTTATCACTCATATCATGTAAAATATCTGTAAATGTGCATAATTATTTACCAAATAAAAAAATAAAAACTATATTACTCATGAAATATTTATTAACAAAATATTTCAGAAATTAATTTGAAACTTTATCAAATTAGGCTTCATCAAAGCAGCAACACACTCATTTAAACCAGACAGAGAACGCCAACTCCAGAGATGGGGTCATTACTACAAAAATGTAATATATTACATATTACTTTTTAAAAAAAAGTAATATATTACACTACTTCGTTACTATCTACATAAAGTAACTCACCGAGCACGTGCGAACTGCGCATGCGTGAGTGGCAATAACTTTCCTTACCAGCAGGCGGCGGTAGTGTGTATTTGTCATTCAAACCAGGCAATAACCGGAAGACAGAGAAGAAGAACAGACTCCGTGATATAAACAAAAAAACATGTGTTCTTTGCAGGTGCTTGCAGGGCCGTATCCAGGATTTCCTAAATACCGAGGCCCAAACGTGCTAGGGGGGTTCGGGAGTTTGGGATTTTCATGATCTAGTTAGGTGCTTTTTAAGTCCTGTGGGGGGTCACACATGGATAATATATTGATGTCAAACCATGTGAGTGGGCTGCAGCATCAATTATTTTTGAAAGTGTAATACATAAGAATCAGTTGATTGTTACTAATAATGATCTGGACATGCAGGAGAGGCTAAAATGATCACAAAACATTGTCAACATTCATTTTCCATGTCTCTCTCCTTTCCATAACCTGCAGCCTCTCTTCCATCTTCTTTAGTCTCTCTGTCTTCTTCCTGTTCATTACTCTCTCTGTCCTCTACTCTCTCTTTGTTCAACCTCTCCCTCGTTGTTAAATGTTTGCTCCTCCTCACTTGTCGCTCCTGCCAGTGAATTCAAAGCAATTCAGCCATTTAGTTCATTTCACTTGTTTGTTTGCATTATTTTTTTATTTAAATCTGTTTTGTTTGATTCTCAAAAGAGAACAAAGATGTAAGCAAATGGTGTTTTATACAATTTTATGTTATTATGACATAACTGCAATAGATGTATGTTGTTTTAAAATTATGCCCATTGTAAATTAAGACTATTGTTATAGATAGATACATAGATAAATAGATGGGTTGTGAATGTAATTAACTTTAGCTCTCTAGCTAGTTTATTCACGCAATTTAACCCAAAGTATAGCCTATAGCTGCAATATAAGTTAGTGTGCATGTTGTCGGACGTCCACTGACTAACGTAGTGCGTTCACACCACATCCATGGTGCACACAGGATCTGCTGATCCTATGATGTCCTGATGAACAGAACACAAGCAGCCCGCTGACTCAGATCTCTAGATACCTCATCACTCCTCCGCTGCTCCGGTTCAAGTCCGGGCTGCGGTGGTTTGTTGATACTTGATACATGTGGTCTTCTTCTGTTTGCTTTAATCAAGGCTACGTAGTTATGCAGCGCCCCCATCGTCAGTAAATGGAAGTACTACAAAGAACCCCGTTTAGTGCAATTATTTCACAAGTTTTGTAAACACAGCTCGAAAAATATTACCGAGGTCCGGACCTGGGTGACCTCAATGGTAGATACGGCCATGGGTGCTTGTTGAGGTTTGACGTGGTGTTTACAGCAGTGGATAACAGCTTCTGCCCCGGACACAGTTTGCACCTCACCGTCACTTTCCTGTCTATTCTTCGGACGAACTCAAAAATAATGGGCATACCCCCACCCCTCGAAAGTTATCGCTGACTCAGCCATGTTTATGCAGCACTGCATGTGGAGATGTGGACGCGCAAGTCGCGCAGATTACGTACATATAAACCTACAAAGTACTGATCTAGTAAATTAAAAAATAATTATTTTTGTGTAGTTGTATATCGCAATAATAACGTATGGTTGTCACAAAATCCCACGGCACACCCGGACTTGACTCACGGCACACCAGTGTGCCGCGGCACACCGTTTGGGAACCACTGCTTTAGAGAATCCGAATGCACTTTCACTATCCGACGTGTTTATGATGCGCCAGCGGACGTCATTGTGTGCGTCTGCTGCTGTGGGGAAACCATGGAAACCACAGTTTTC